>NW_009723044.1:32604-74686 GCF_000703405.1 Apaloderma vittatum
AGCATTAAATAATTTCTTAAGTAGTACAACAGATTTTTTAAATGTTCAGTCAGAAAGTGAATAAAAAGTACACCTTATGAACAAACCTAACCACTCCCCACAAGGGAAGAATCACCAATCATTTCAGCTAATGTAAAGTACCTTGAATAATTATTAAGATAAACATTATGTGAAGGATGGAGTTAATTATATTACCTATAATCAGACACTGGTCATTCCACAAGTTGTAATTTATTTTCTCTTAATTTGCATTTAACTTCAAAGGTATTTCAGGAAATGTCAAATAACGTTATCCGAGCAGTTACAAAGATTATATGCATTTAGCTGCAAAACTATGTTTCAGGCTCTTAAAAATAAATTACGTACAATTTCAGGAAATAACACACATTCTCACCCAACCTGTAATTGTTGCTGCAAAAAATAGTAAACTTATTTTTGAAGAGAAACAGTATTCATTTGGCAAGTCTTCCAGAGATAAAGGAAAACACTGTGGTAATCTGTATCGATATGCTAATCTAAATTGAAAAAGAGAGTCTACTGGGTTAGAAAGGTCATACAACTGTAACTTTATACGGAGAATTAGCAAATCGGTTTGAATTAGTACCCAACTCTCACAGCAGATCAGACAGGCTTCTCAGTAAAATGGGAAGGGCTGCAGCCTTCTATACTTGTGTTCATCACAACTTTGTTATTTGTTTTGTTTTATTTTTAAGGGGGAATTCTTCTGAGTTTGAGTCCTAATTATAGGTTTACAATCCCTATGTACATGAACACATCTAAAATTAGAGCATCTAGGTCAGTACTGAGCTTTCTAAATCCTTAACAAACATCTTTTTGTATCCCTTCATGTCAGATTTAATTGTCCATAGTGAAAGGAAACCCTAATCAGAATTCAAGAGAAGTACTCTAAGACATGTATCTTTCCAACCTGAATTATCCTATGATACAGTGAAAGCATAAAAGGGAAATAGCAAGTTTGAATCTCATATGAAACATCAAAACAAAATAAATAATTTAAAATTCTCTTTCTTAACTATTATATGGCTTTTATACAACAGCTGTATAACATCAAGGTGAATGAGGCACACTGAGGGAAAAGCTCAGCCACAAATACCTAATTCCCTTCAGAATTTGGCCCTGGAGGGTGACATTTGAGACATAATATTAAATCATGCACTATTTTTAAAAAATTATTTTACAACCCACCAAAAAGATGTCTTCTCTTCTCTTTTCCTTGGTTTCCCCATACATTCCTAATATCTCTTCATTCAACTTAGTTGCCCACCACGGTCAGTTTGCAGCATTTGTGGGGGCTAAAGGAGAAATTAATTAAGCACACAGACTTGCTGTGCCCTGACTTGAACTGCTGCTTCTAAGTAGAAATCCAACTAATGCCACTCCAGTTTTAGTAGTTTACTACACTAACACCAAGCTCAGCTAGGTACCTTACTGAAAAAGACCTAAATGAAGAGCAAGACAAACAGCTGGAAAGCTACATGCAGTTACCAAGCCCTTCTGCTGACTTACACCAGGACAAATCGCAACAGGGTCACAGCCCTTAAATCTTTGAAAGCTGACGTATTCCCTCGTATTTCTTCCTTCTGGGAACCGTTCGTGGTTACATCTTGAGGTACAATGAGGTCCCAGTGGTGTATGAGCATCTCTGTCTGTCTTCCACTGGATACAAGGAGGAAAGCCTGGGCCACTTAAAGTCAACGGAAGCTTTTCAAATATTTTCCAAGACACTCTAACCGCACCCAGAGGGAGCAGTTCTGTGCATGCTTCTCAGGTCCACATTTGACCTGGATAACAGATTCTCTGCAACCGAGAACTCTCTTAATTTGTTCCAGAGTGGCTCTACCTAAACCATGATAATGCAACTCAGACTGAACATTATTAGTTAGAAAATCTTTATCTGTCATATGAAAAGTGTTAAAAGAAACTTTATTTTCATAGATGATGTGTGTTTTTATCTAAAAATAACTAGAGATAGTTGAGCACAGTTCTGTATTTCTACACAAAATGCACTAGAACCTTCAAATAAAAGGCTTTATAAAAATGTAAATGTACTTTACAAAAATTCCAGTGACAACAGACTTGTTTACAGCAGTCTTGTGGGCTTACAGCACTGCATTTGCTGCAGTGGTGGTTACACAGCCATGCTGGTTTGCACAGCTGTTCAAAGAGAAACACGAAAGCAAGGTCCTGGACCAGCAAAGCTGACAATTCCAATGAGGCTGACAATCCGACAAAAAGCAACAATGGTGGTGCTCAGTGGGTAGGAAGGGTAACAGCAAACAACGAGAAGGGGAAAACTGATCTTGCGAGAGCACTGTTTTGAAGGAATCCAGATGAGCACACTGTTGCAATAACTTAGGGCTAGCTTCTTTGCTTTTTAATTTCAGGAGTGTCAGACTCAGGACTGGCTGCCCAGATATCAGCAATCTGATGCAAAATGAGGAGTTTTGGCTTGGAATGGATAATCACAGAGAAGAGGGAGGGCGAGAAAAGCATCTAGTAGAAAATGTATGGGGCAGAAGGACCTAGAAGAGCAGCATTTTCTCCCAGGCCGGGGTACACCCGATAAACATCAAAATATGCTAAAAAAAGTGCTGTTGGGCCTGGATGTGACTGGCATGGTCAGGGATAGCGAATACCTATCTTAATGAGCTCTTTCTCTTTTAGAGAAATCATAGCATGTGGCTCTTAGAGAGCCAGTTTGGCACCGCTGCTGCTTGTGTAGGAAACCATTCCTATGATTTCCTGCAGGTCTCGGAGTGAAATTATCTGCCGCAGTAAATTCACAAGTTTAGCATTTGTTGCTACTGTGACCAAAGGTTAATGTTTCACTGGCTGACTGAATCAAGATGACTAGTTAGGGGGCCGGTTAACTCAGTCAGTAGAGCCCAGTGCTAACAACGCTAAGGTCACGGGCTCGATTCCCATTCAGTCCCCATGTGTTGCCTGATCTAGTCGAGAGGTGGTGTCCCTGGTGGCAGGGAGGCTGGATTAAAATGATCTCTAAGGTCCCTTCTAGCTTAGGCCATTCTATGATGATGATGATGATATTCAGTTGCCCATTACATATTTTTATGGTCTTACTCATAGATATGATTTCAGCAGATTTTGAGTAATCTAATTCTCTGAAAGTTAAATGAAAGCCATGTATGTAAGAGATGAAGTTTTGTTACTCAGAACAAAGCAATTTCACAAATAATTTTCTTTTGTAGCTGATCGCCAGCACAGGCAGCTTCTGGCTCCCAGTGAAAACACAGAGAAGGAGAGAATACAGCAGTCTCAAACAAATACATGGCATCGAGGCTACAGCTCATTCTGGCACACACGGCTGCATGAGCAGACCTAACAACACGTGAGGATGGGTAGCAGCCATTCCAGATGCAGATGAACACAGAGTAAGAACGTCAAAGACTTCCAGGGAGCAGAGTGAAGGGATTTGGGTTACTGTCTTGTTTGAAGCCACTTCCAAAAGCTAGAGAAATTTAATACAATTTTTTAAAAGGATTTTCTAATCCAGATGCTCAATAACATCCCACAAAATTTTAAATATTCCACAAGACTTGTATGAAGGTCTCTATTATGCATTTGTCCAAAAATGAGGGTAAACCCCTGATATTCTTTAAATTGATATACTATTGTGTAGGTGTGTTCCTACTCAGAGCAACTAACTAATTGGATAATTTAGCCATAAAAAAGCTGAACAATGTTACTCACTTGAAAGTTCACCTTTCTGTCAAGGTGGCAGCGAGTTAATTCAAATGGTTTGAACCTGTGCTTGCAAAGTTACACCTGAGCAGAGTCAGGGAAAGCAGCTGTGTGGGACAGGAGGTGAAAGCCTTAACCAGAGATGTTCCATCTGAGAGAACAGGGCTGTGAGCTTCCCACCGAACTACAACTTGCTATACAAATGCCAAAATAAAAAGCCCTAAACTTTTCTTTTGAAAATAAGGTGTGGCTGTTTTAGATCCAGCAGATGAGCAGGGAGTCACTGAGGATGAGGAGGTGCAGTGCAATAGCCAGAAAGCAAGTCTGAAAGGCAGAGGGAGCAGGCTATTCCTCTTTGTTATCAAGTGAAATGACTCCACAAATATGACAATAAATCACTGCAGGAATCAATCTGAGTAGAGGCAACTGCTCCGTGCTGATAATGCATCAATCAATATTTAATGTTTACACTTTAATTAATCTGCACATAGGAAGCATTCTTTCAGTGACAAAAAAGTGATGAGAAATAAAACACCTTTTATATCAAACAGCGATGAATGGCTGCCTATCTGTTAGGCTTTGATTGGGCCCTCAATTGATCATTGCAGCCTTTTTCGATTGCACCCGTGTGCAGTGTCACATTTGGGTATAAAACAAACACGGTCTCTGTGAAAGAAGGAGGGGGAGCTCCTGAATCTGCTTTTGAGTGATTACAACTTAATCAGAACAAAGACAGACTGATAGCAAAGTATGAGTGCTTCGAAAGGACTGGACAGAAGCAAATAAAAAATTTTCAACACCTGCATCAATGACACCTATCTGAACAGATTTTTGCTGTGTATTACAATTAAGCTTTGTATAGAAAAACAATTCAAATGTTGACTGGTAAAACTGCTTTCCCTTATCATAGATACCAGCGGAGACTGACAGACAGTTTAATTTTGTCACTATTTTGTATGGCAACAAAGTGCCAGGTGCTCTATGAACACAGCAGAAGTCACAATTCCTGCCTCAGAGTGTTTTTCCTCAGTGCTCTGTTTAACCCTTGTAAACTCTAGTTTCTTCTTCTCTTTAAAGGGCCTGATTCATTGTTCATTGATGTCAACTGAATGACTTCTATTGACTTCAGTGGGCATTGCATTAGTCCATAGATGAATGGTATTGAAAGGCAGAGTGATGAAAGACAAATGAAAAGACAGTGATACTAGACTAGTAATGTTCAGTTATTCCTTTAAAAAAAAAAAAGGACAGCAGTATATTCTGCATACATAGCTAAAGCTTTCCTATGCTTATTTCTAAAATAGTTGTTTGAAATGTACAGACTTTTCACACAATAAATGCAATAGTATTTATTTAAAAATATACAGAGAGCTTGCCTCAATTTAAGTGATCAGAGATCTGAATCCAGGTACAAAATTGCCATAAAGTTATAGAGAGTAGAACCCAAGGGCATTTTACTGTATTTTGTATATCACATTTATTTTGCAAAGTCTGTCATGAAGCTAGGATAATGCAAAGGATCTATGCAAACGTCAAATCATTTTAAGCTCTTAAGAAGGCCTGCTACTAATTTATAAATAATTACATTTTTGTTGGTTATCTTTTTTTTTTTCCATTGAAGAACTTTTGTTGTTTTATGAGTCAACAAATAGGAGGATTCTACTTAGGATCTAGTGATGACGTGCTGCTGAAATGCCTACCCAGATTTGGAACCGCCTCGTTTAGGGCGCTCTAAGTTCTGGCTTAGGCCATACTTGAAAAACACCGGAAATAATGCTGTGGTATAAAGTCATAAACTAGAAGGAATTTGAAAATATTATTCCTCAATCCTACAAATAAGTTTTTTGTTTCACCGAGACTGGATGATATTTTTCTGACATTGACAATTTCTTTCTGGCTATTCCAAAATCTAAGGCACTCAGAAACACTCCTAAGACTGCTGGTGTTTTTGGATACTAAGAGCAGCAAAGTATTTAAAGCATGAACGACATCAGAATACTTCCATTTGCTGGTCAAGAAGTTTTGAAATATAGTAGCATACAAAAATTGGAGGAAGTGTTCACAGAGGAAATGAAAGAAGATGAACATGACATTTAACATGCAATAATATAACTTAAGCTAACGTTTTACTTCTGTTTATTTGTCATTCTCACTTTTTGCTGCACAGAACTTTGTATGTAGATAAACAAAACCTTAAAGATTTCATTAGCTCTATAAAAATGGAGACAATGTCTTCTTACAAAAATCCATAAATAGTTTTTCAACAGACTTTACCAACACACACACACATATATATATCCACACAAAAAGTTGAGTCTGCAGTTTATCTTTTCCATAAAAACTTCTTCCCCCTTCTGTGAAAATCAGATGAACAAGCTAAAAAAAAAAAGGGGTTAAAGTCAAAAGAGAGGAGTGCTCTATTGTAATGCATGATCAACTACAAATATTTATAGAAAAGATGAAAACACTACTGTGTGCACATCTGGATTTCCCTGGGACAGCTTTAACATTCATAGTTAATGTTTATGGAACAAAACCAACTTGCTGAATGTGAAATCTTAATTTTCCCAAAGTAAAAAAAAAAAAGATTATAATTACTTGCATGATAAAATCCTAAGGCAACAATGCAAAGCATTTAATGTTGTCACTGGTAGCCAGACAAGCTCACAGCTGCATTGTCTAATGATTTTATTCTCCAGTTGTATATGGGCTGCTGCATACAACTGGAATAGCAGTCCAATGTGGAAAGCCAAATCCCAGCTCCTGTGAACTTCAGTTCCTTTGGAGCTCCAGTGAGCTGCATGGTTTAGTCTGCAGCAATAATCCTGACACGCAGGGAGACGGGTCCCATATTGTGGTTTTAAAACCTCTTCAGCTGACCTTCTGAGAACACAAGTCCATAAGGTTTGTTGCTACGTAGCCCAACATTTCAGCTAGCAAAGGATGTGTCCCAGCCCTGACCCTCTGACCAGGACTATCGTGAGTTCCCAAGTCTAATCACTGCCTCAGACTGTCAAGGCTAAGCACTAGGGCACCCTCCCAGCACCACGTCTGGCTCTGGTTGTTGGCATTAGCCGAAGTACTGCCACTTTAGTTACATAATGAGTGCGCAACGAGATCTAAGGGTGCCGGTCCCCATTTAGCACCAGGGCTTAGGCTACTTTTCCACCTCAGCCTTGTCACAGCAGACAGCTGCATAAAAAGAGACTGAAATGTACTAAAAAACCCTAGAAGACTAATAATTCATCAACCTGACAAATGAAATGTAAGTCCTATCGATCAAGAGTAGAACTTCTTGGTTACAAAGGAAGCATATATTATTCTGACAGTATTTTCACAAGACAAACTGAAGTTACAAAGGCGGCAACCAATTTGATTCAAATAACTGTCTCTCCTCAGAAACATTGATGATTATAGTCATCAGGCACAAGTTGGTGGGGTAGTGTTACTACCCCCGTTTTTACAGATTTGGATAACTGCATAATATCAAGGAAATGGGCCTGTATCACTCTCACAGTCTTTCTAACAGTTGATCCTATGGAAAATGCTAAGCAAAAGACTGACTTCTGCACCACTGAATCCTGACACTGCTAAATGCCAGCATGGAAAGATGTGCAATCACACACACACACACACACACACACACACACACAATCTCTACTCCATCACTAGCAATGAAAAGCTCAGGGCTTATTGTACAGCTAGTGAGAATAAACACACTGGCAGCTGCCCTTCCACCACCTGTAGAAGGCAAAAATTAGCCAAAAAACTACAAGACTCCCCAGAAGCGATGAACGGATGGAAACCAAGAGTGTGGCTCGGATTCAAGTCCTAGACTAGTTACAGCAGTATAATACTGGTGCCAACAGACCCACTTAAGAGTGGAAGGCTCAGAGTGAGAGGCAGTCTCTGTTATGCTGTGATGGTAAAATATTTTAGGGCAGGCATCAATTTACCTTGGTTTGTTATGTTTTTAATTATGTAACATTTTGGTGCTCAGGGGCCTAATTTATAATTCTAATAATAAAATGTATTATGAAGTATAAGCCAAGCACATGCAGGTTCTAATTCTACTTCCTCTCAAAGGAAAGAGCTAAGCTGTTAAGCTCCAGTTTCTTTCAACATTTCCCATTTGTGTCAAATACAAAAAACTGAAATCGGCAACGTGCCACTGCAAAACTTTTCCAAATTTCAGGTGGAGCAAGTTAAATGTCTTTTTTTTTAAAAAAAAAATTAAATCCCCAAATGATGTTTCTGGTACGTCAGTATCACAGCTGTCATGATGCCAGGTAAACTGAAGTTACAAAGAAGCAAACCAAACCAGCTCAGATGTCCTCCCCACCTCAGAAAAATTACTACCCCTAAGCTTGTGGGGCAGTACTTCTACCTACATTCTTACAGAGAGAACTTACAAGTCAGTTGAGGGATCCCTCCAGTGTGTAAGGATGGACTAAATCCTAATCCATTTAGAAGAGAGGCTCTTACTTTGGTTTAGTTGTAGAAGTTAACTGAACAGCCCAGCTGCTAATGCTATACTGTATTTGCCCTTGTTTGCGCATAAGAATTGGAGGACAATGTTCCATTAATTCCCCCCCTCTTAACTGCAGGACGCGGTACCCTGGGTGTATGTGCATGACCAAGCTAATGTTAACAGAAAATTTGAGAAGTATGAAATGATATTAAATAGCAAGACAAGTAACTGTATTATCAATAGTTCTTACAATACATAATATTTATGCTATAACTTTTAATAAAAAAATCTCACTGCAGTCATTTTCTTTTTATTTCCACTGATTAATGTTGGTATTGACAACAAAGTAATATAGTTCATCCTATTTAAGCCGAATAAATAACGAAGAAGAGTTAATAAGATAACAGCTCCCAAACATCATAATGGTCCTTAATCTTACAAAATTGTTCCTTACTCACGTGAGCAGTCAACCTCACTAATGTTAGTAGCCCAAACTTTTGCAGTCCTTAATCACATACCATTACCTTCAGTAGGAGTTGTTCTCAATTTAGGATCAAAGACCATGGTTTGCTGGGGCCACTCTTTCAAGAGAGGATTGGGCCCAGACTTTTAATAAGGGGTTTGTGGCTTACAAAGAGGTGATTAAGATCTTCCTTTGAAAAACACAAAATGTAGAGTTCTTCTTTTGGATTATAATAGCACAGATAGCTGTAGCTTGTGGATTTCAGAGTATTAACTGCTAATCCACAAGTGAACTGAAAGGGTTTTGTTTGTTTGTTTTGCTATTACAGTATTTAGTTAAACTTGTCAACCTTCAGTTCTCAGTAAGTCATATTTAAGTTTCTTAGCAAAATACTTAAGGAACTCAAAGTTTCTGCAAGTTCTTGTTGTTTTTCGTGTGTTCCTCACAACTGCCCTGAACACCTCTGTGAATGCGTCCAAGAATATGAGAGATTTTCTGGTTATATGGAAAACCTAGGATAGGTGGGGTTTGGGTGGTTTGTTTTGTTGGTTTGGTTCGGTTTTTAGGTTTTATTTAATGAAAAAGCTTGCACTTATCCTTCGGAACTCAAACCGTGAAGTTTTGGAAACTACTCACAATATAAAACTTTCTATTTTCCTTAAGTGACATTCAAGGATTGCTGTTTGTCAGTGACAAACAGAAAGTACTTAGTGTAATAATTATAGCACCTCAGTAAAAATCAGATTCTAGCCGTAGGTGACTGCAGCTGTAAAGTTTCCAGAATAGGAACAATGAGCCCTATGAAACTAATGAAAAAAATCGCCAACTTCCTCACTCCAAAGTCTGATTTTTACAAGGACTCCATTTCTTCCTGGTTGCCAAAAATGAACAGTTTATTTGAATCTAGCTTAGGTCTCCAGGAACACAATTTTAATGTAAAATTGAATAATGTTGCACCAATGACAGGATAATTAAGTGGTTTCAAAACTGAGCAATATTTAGGTGCATTTACTGTAGCATGCCCCAATAATGGAAAATAAAGAAATCATATTCTAATGATAGCATAGCTAAAAATGATAAATATCCAGACATACCCCGTGCTGTATCACTGTACTGTAATCAAATGAATTAGAAATCTAATGACTACTTTGACACAAACAGGTATTTAATATGCTGAAAATGCACCAGATTTTCCCCCTCAAGCATTAGTAAAATCCCCAAGAAAATTAAAATCCAGGTCATAGTTAAATTCCTTTGAAACTGGGATTTAAATTGAAAAAAAAAAAAGTTTAGTCACTGTAAGAATTCTTTGTGCTGTTACATTTTTATAAGGTTAAAGCTAAAAATAGGACCAAAATCTTTTTGGAGGTTACATTAAAAAATAGACCAGGTGTGTTCAGAAACCCATCACACATATGCCTGTTAAACAGATGCTCACCAATAAATTAATTAAAGCTACTCTCCGTTTGAATGAGAAAAGAGGAAAGAGCTGTTAGGGACATTTATGGGGTGACGTTCTCTTGACTGACAAGTTTTTCATTCATGGCCTCTACAGTACAAGCCACTGATACTTCTCAAACATTTTCTGAAAGGAAAATGAAAAATCTGTCTGTCTGTAAAGCAGAGAATTTATGAAGCTGTTTCTGGGCAGTTGGACTGACACTAGAGAGAGATGGCATGCCGGTTTATCAGTCATGAAAAGTGAATACGGAAACAAGGTTTCAACACTGACCTGATGGAAATTCTTGCTAGTAACTCCTGTCATCACACTCAGAAAATCAGAATTTGCATGTGAAATATCTCACTCTCCTTAGCATGCTCTACTTCATTGTGACAATTAGCATCTGAACTGATCAAGTGAAAAAGTATCTTGTGCTAACCTTAAATCCTACTGTATTTACAAGACTTGAAAAAAATAAATAGAAAGGAATTTGAGGAACAGTAAATGGTCCTGAAAGGGCTACGTGACTCCTTCTCTAGCACTTTAAGGACAAACAACATTCATTTCTACGTTTCTTCTTCCAATTACACAAATTTAACCTTTTTTTGGAAACCACACAATTGCTGGAAAAAGGAATTAGTTGGTGTAAGCAGTTATTAAACATGGCATTCACTGACTGCTTTTACACAGAAAAGGCAGCCCTGAAAAACCCAAAGCTGATTACTATGAAAGGCAGCTAACCTAAAAAATAAAACTTGAACCGAATGGTTTGTCATAATCTTTCTCAAATACACTTATGAAAGCTAAATTTGCTGGTATTTGTCATTGCTATGCAGGCTAAGCATTCATGTGCATGATAGCTCCTCAGTTCTCAGCAAACCAGCAAAAATCAAGGAATTTGTCCTCACTGGTAATTTTCTGAATCTCCTGTCCATCTATGGCTGCTTGACAAGCACACACTTCACAATATGGGGTCATTTGTGACAAACTTTGTTAAAAAGCTGCCATTCATTACCAATCATGTCCTTAATCCTCAAGTTGCTTGTCAGGAAAAGATTGAAATTCTGTGTTATATTTGCTCTATTGGGTCTACAATCAAAATAACTCAACATGTTAGCCATATTAATAAAATACTTGCCAGACCAAAATCTTAATATAGCCAGTCTTAGACTTGCAATTTTTTATTGATGCTTGTTTACCAGCCTATCTGGAGACATAAGGAAAATCTTAATAGCTCTGGCCACTCATTAGCAAAGCACTGTGGAGTCCTAATCCCATAAAGATATTAAACTATTTTTCCTTACAACAGCAACAAATTAAGGGAATTCTCATTACTTATTAAGATGTGGTGCATTCTTTGCATATTGAGTTTCTTCTTATACTTTGAACTCTTATCCCTCATCATTCTATTTCTGAGCCCAAGATCAAAGTAGATCGGCCTTACAGAGCTAGAGATGAGTGGCTGCCTTTCAGAGAATACTAATGTCCTCTTGAAGAACCAAGCTGGGAAGGAGGTGTAATCCCCTGAAGAGAGCCCTGCGACCCCAGTCATCCCGAGCAAGAGCAGCGTGCGTGCTGCGTCAGCTGCTGAAGAGCGCAGCCGCGCTGGGGTGCGGCTGCTTATCCCAGTCTAACAATGGGGCCCACCTCTCAAAGCAATAGCGAGACTAAGGCTGGCTTGGAACTAGAGAATCATGTAAAATGTGGATTCTGGCAGACTAGCACAGAGCAATGTGTTTTATAGCAGGAAAATATGTGACCAATTTTGTATTTTGCATTGCAAAATTTCTTGGTTTTTTCTGACTCAGACTTGCAACTTCTCCAGTTTCAGTTTTTACTTCTCACTGCCTCACCTTCTCAGGGATTAGTGTTACTGATGAGCTTGGTGGCAGTGAGCAAGACAGTGACCCCCTTCAATCTTCCACTTTCAGCAGCCATCCTGCCACACAGGGTTTCCTTTTTGCCTTCAGATTGCTTGCAAGCCTTTTAAAGGGGAATTACTTTAGACCCTTGTTAAAGGTAAGAGTAAACATGCTAAGTACTAAGACATTCACTGGGTATCATTATATGAAAAGAAGAAATGTTACGTTCATTACAGAGAAAAATCTAGTAATAAAAAGTATTACCTGCATTTATAGCCCTTGTAACCTAATTTTTGTGACAAAGCAAAGAAGTAAAAACATTCCTTTCTGCCTTTCAGTGACCCCTATAAGAAACCCCCCATGGAGTCATTTAGGATAGTAATTTGAGTGAAAATATATGCAGCCTTTACTTTGCTTGCTCTTCTTAAATTAATAAGCCTTACCAATGATAAATCCAAAAGTTTCTAAAGACGTGCAAAAATGCCCTCAAATTAGTAAGCAATTAAAAGAAATAAAAACTTAAAAGATATTTTCCACAACATAAAAAAGTGACAGAACACGGAGCTGTGTTGTTCAAATGTTAAAACTGTACATAAAATACCCCTTCAATATATGCTGCCCATAAAAACCAAGGCAAAGCAGGTCATTAAAATGTCAGACTTGGGGCAGAGTGGAAAAAATGCTGTGTTTAAAAGTAAACATGTAGACCTTTTATAATTATTTCCCCTTAAAGTTAACTGTTAAAAAACAACCCAACTAAAACAAACTAAAACTAACCCCTAAACCAACAGCTCTGCATCATCAGGCTGAAGAGTCAAACCTGAGTCTTAGTCTTGTTCCTAACTCAACCTAGGGAGAGTTTTGGGGCCTTTATGCAGTCTGCAGATGTCAGCTTTGTGAATGAAATGCATTTTCCTTTATCCGGTTTTTCTAAAGTAAAACCAGTGATGCATTCACGCCCTTAAAATCAGTATCATGTTTATGCTAAGGCTGAGCACGAATACCAGGAGGAGCATGAGAAATACTGGGAGCCCCGTGTGTGGCAGGAGAACCCCTGGGAAGGGACTGGGCTGCCCTGCACAGCTGTGCTGACCGATGGCAAGACGTTCACATTCGCTGTTGCGATGCTGCTAACATCCAAATGCAGGACTTAAGCACTGCTGCAAGGAGCTCAGGCTGGAAAACTGTGCTCAGTCCCTTCTCCTCCCATGAGCAAAAGCTGCCCATTAAAACTGGTGGATTCAGTCAGCAAAACGGAGACGCTATGCTAGTTATAGCGAGCTGAAACCACACTAGTGCTACTTAGTTGAATTAATCTGTTTTGCGGTCCAACACAAATGAACCAAGACAGTAAAAGGAAAACCAAAGTCTGTATCTTCAGATATGAAGTCTGATGCACTGCTCAAAACAAAACCAGCATTCTGCTGTCACTGTTCCTATTTCCAAGCTTTCTGAGCCAGTAACAGAGACCGATATCCTTCTGACTCATCAATCACATTCCAGTTTTCTTTCCCTCCTGCTGGAATAAAGGGCATCATGGCCCTTAAGAAAAATTTTTCCATCTCATTAGTTTTGTGTATTTTAAGCGAAGTGTCTGCATATGAAGGCAGTATAATATCTTCACTGTGTCTTTTACTGAGCTGAATTCCTAAACTGTGTCTAAAAGGTGGCAATGCCCCAGTAACAGCTCTGTCCAGGAGGCACAATTCCACATTCATTGGGCTAGTGTATATCTGAACACCACCACTGATGTACTCAAAGTTATTCCAGATCGAAAAAAAAAAAAAGTTGGCTCATAAAACTCAGGTAAATTTAATGATTAGAAAATAAAAAGGCTGTACCCTCAGGCAGTTTCTGGGACTGCCACTGAAATCCATGCAGGACTACAG
The DNA here is from genome assembly GCF_000703405.1 of Apaloderma vittatum. NCBI lineage: Eukaryota > Metazoa > Chordata > Aves > Trogoniformes > Trogonidae > Apaloderma > Apaloderma vittatum. The sequence continues at coordinate 46,454 of NW_009723044.1, forward strand.
GTATCTTATTTTCTCCTCTAACATCTCCACATCTTTGTTCCTTAAAACTAACAAATACCACTGCGAAAGTACAAGTTGTCACATTTACAGTCAGTGATTAAAACCAACATTCTTCTGGTTTCCATCTGATAAGAGCAGAGCGCAAAGTGGAAAGACAATGGAGAAACAGAATAGCACTGAGAGATTCAACCTTAAACCAGCTTCTACAATGCAACTATTTTTAAATTGAGAAAAAATCCACAACCCTGTAATCATGGTTAGAGACCTGTTATAATACACAGACCATGGGAGAATATTAATCTTCATACTTATCCTTTCTTTTTCTAGTTTCTGGTATTTTACATAGGACAATGAAATATATCAGGAGGAAAGAGAACCGTGGATCAAGTTTTAGACTGGTATAATTGACAAAAAGCTTTACATCTTCAGGCAGCTGTGACTCTACCACTGTTAACAACAGATCTGGTATGATCAATACTTCCTCAGTCTGTATGATCAGTATTTCTTAGTCATAGGCTTTTACAGTGGCAACTCTGTGAAAACAGTCAAAGCATACCAGATACGCATTTTTTGCCAGCTCTACCTTCTTCATTCTATGATAAAAATTACGAGTAATACTGAAATGGGAATAAAATTAGATGTTGGAAAAATGTCTTCTAGTCACGCTTAAAGCCTGTAAATAAAACATCGAAATTTTTAAAAATTAATTTTGAACTAACAAGGTAGCTTTAGTCCAGTTCCATACTTTACATCATTTCATCGCACCATTTGGATCCTTTAGCAGGACCCTAAAGCTAGGCTTAATGTATCATGGAGTCCATGGCTTGTGACCTACAGCTTTAACAAAGGCACCACACCAGGAACCTGGAGGGCTGGCACTTCATTAAAATGGTAGATTTGAACCCCATTTCTGTTCCTATTATCTACAAGTATTCAGGACAATAATCCCAATATAATAGCTTCATGATACCTCCACAAGTTCTTATTTCCTTAAAGGTAAGCAAAAAAGTTATTTTTACCTGTATTCCTTACGCAGAATCATCTTCTATCAACAGTGGGGATTCCAAAGCTGGGAAACAGGTTTCACTTGGGATTCTTCAACCTAGATAAAAAGAATGCAATAACCTTCTCAGGAAATACTAGCTTGCTTGCAGTTCATTGTAAGAAAGTCAAAAGCTGGTTCTTTGCTGATTTATTATATAACTGCTGTTACTGTCTTCCTGGCCACAGGCTAAAACCAGCAGCCAATTCTCCATTACCAAACTACCAAAAAATGCAGTTTGAAAGTACATGTTCAATATTTCACAGATTTTAAGATCTTCAGAAGGAGTTCTCATAGATCTTCTGAAATCCTGTGCCCTATTCCAAGGAAATACCTTAGAAAGATGCTTTTCATGAGCATTTGGCTTTGATTGCTCAGGCGTTTAAAGAAATTGGGCTTCCTGCTATATTTCCAGAGCACAGACTCAATTGACACCCAAATAGAGACAACCTGCTCAGAGTCCTTCAGGTTTCGACATACCTAATTTCTAAATATCCAGCAGCAAAAATACACCTTCCCAAACACCACCTGTGTATGTATTTTGAGATTTAAGAGCACATGATAAACATAACCTTAAATACCACTCACCCTCCACCATCACAGCTCCTATAACTTCACAATAAAACCAGCACACAGACCCTGTATAACCTACTGTAAGTCATGGGCATCAAGCTACTCCTTTTAATTTCAGAGGGGTTTTTAGAGAGTTAATCAGCAAAGTCTCTAGGAATCTCCTAGAATTCTCATTTCCTGGAAGATCCTTTTCACATTCTCAAATGTGGTCAATTCTGAAGATCGTGGGCCTGGTAATGGTTTACCTTGTACTCAAACTAGCATTGCCACTGAAGCAAAGAATCACACTTACCTTGTCAGTAGATATTTGTTTCTCTAGTGTTGCCCCCTGTGCTGCAGAAGGGCAAGCATTCTTATGGCCAAGTAGTGAATTCAAACAGCAAGTTAATTCAGTTAAAAAAAAAAAAAAAAAAAAAAAGAAAGAAAAGAGCAAAGGGAAGCACAGGGAAACAAAACCAAAACACGGCTAAGTATTAGATGTTTGACTAGAAACAGGACAGTCCACAGAGTCTCTGGGCAGGAAAAGCTGTAGCATGGGAAGACAAAGCCAAGATACCCATGCTCATTAACCTCTTAACTGAGCACAATTTGTCTGCCCACAGCTGCATGTAATCTGGCTGATTTTCTCATTTAAAGAAAGGGATAGATTAGGAATAATTCAAATGAACTGGTCAGATAGCAGAACTGGGGGAGCTGTAAGCTTCAACCAATGGATGGTGATAAAACATTTTCAGTCAGAACAGCTGCTTTTAGAGGTAATGTTTGGCATTAAGAAAAGACGACTTGAGCAAACCCAGGCTGCCTGCACTCTTTTAGAAAATGTGCACATGATCACTTGTGCCAGAGGGCACGTGGCATTGTATCTCTACAATCAGTCGTATGAGCTCTTCATGGAAACATCTTTAATTAGCACAATTACACCTGGAAAATGGGACAATTCACACCTTTACTTTCTCTCCTGTGCTAACTCAGTCACTTGCTTTCTCTGTGATGGACTCAATAGATCCTACAAAGCAGCCGTGCCCTGGAACCTGCTCAACAGCTTTAAAGGCTGTTCTGAGGTGTAGATCTATAGATGCCTTCCACTTGTTTCATGCCTTCGGATTGCGAGAATGCTTTCTAAGAAACAGAAAGATCTGATTTACCTTCATTTATGTTATTACAGCACTGATGTTTGAAATCAGTATTTTGAGGCAATGGTTAGAAATCTAGCAGCATTCCTGTATGAGCTGTCGTCACCATCTGCGCTGCCATTGATGTTTTCTTAACTGATCCAATTGAAAAATAATCCAGCTGAAAAAGAAAGAAAAAAAATTGTTAGACTACTTTGAGCCCAGTTTGCTGTGCCTGTGCAAACGCTTCTGTTGGAACAAGGCAGGGGAAGCAGCAGGAGCCGAAGCTGCTGCAGAAATGCAAATGTAGCCACATTCCTTGATATTTGAGCAGACGGCCAGACTGACTCAAAGTAAAAAAGTTTTAGATGGATTCCAATCTTTCTGATAATCATCAATTTTTTTTCGGGTTCCAAATAGAACCCATCCACAGAAATGGTGTTTTTCCGGTGGATCTGTTCACACAATACTTTATGTTGGCAGCTCATTTCTGTCTTAGTCATGTTTTCGTTTTTTTTTTCTTTAGCAGATGTTTACAATTACTCCTTAAAATGTTTCCATTTTCTGTGATCATTGAATGTGAATGAGGTGACATTTTTAAAAATAATTGTAGCTTTTTCTGGCCAGAAACCATGTTGTTAGATTCAAACAGTCTTTGTCTTTCAAACTGTGGTAAAGGTCTTATATCTTTGAAAAAGCATCTGCACTAGTTTGCCTATTTTTTTTTCTAAAATCAAAATGTTATTTGCCATTATCTGACTATATCTTGTATCTGGTAATCAGATGTGTATATGTCTCTTTATTTAACCTTAAAGACATGGGGCCTTTTCTCCTAAACTTGTGCTTGAGGATTCCTTGGGAGGACTGCAGAACAAATGGTATTAGAGCAGCCCAAGCTTCCGAAATGTGAAAGGTTTCTCTGCTTTTCTTTCAATCATTTTTTTCATTTGTTTTTATTGACCTCAATTTAGATCAAAGTTTTCACAAATAATTGCCATGTTGCCAACACCTGCAATTACGCTGCGATGTTTGCAGTGCTTCAGACGTTATTCAAATACCCATTTCTGGGAGTCATGCAAATTTTTGAGAAAGCTCATCTGTTTTTTTCTTTTTTCTTCTTTTGTTTTGAAAAATAAGACTTCCATTTTCAGAAAAAAATAGAAAAAATATTCCATGCATTTACAATAAAGGCTCAAAATAGAGTGACAGATATATTTTTTTTTAAAGATCCCTTTTTTTTTTCAACACAGTCTCGTGACTTTTGGAGTGCTGACTCATGATTTCTGCATGCTTGACATCAGCAATACCACAACTGAGAGAAAATCTTTGTGAAAGATTCCTTTCTAGTCCTCTTGAGACAAAGGGATCCTCCAGGAAAAAAACAGAGAAACAACTGTTTCTTATTCATGATAGTTCTCAGTTAAAAACAAGCACAAAAAACAACTTTAAAGCAAACAATCTAAAATATTTGCCAAACAATTCCTGCTTTCTTTTTTCACCATAAAGACTCAAAAAAAGGTACACATTTTTTCTTCTCCTTAGCAGGATGGTATTAAATCATAAAATGTATACAAATGAAACTTTTAATATAATCTAATATTTTTCAATAAACAGCTTCTTTGAATACAACAGATTCCTTTCTTTCTCGTCAAGCAAAAAGTCTGGCATTAGGGAGAGACAATGACTTTTTAATTAATGATCATATGTTATTTTTAATTACACTGTGTATTTTTCTAGCTTCCATAAAAGAAATGTAACAATTTTATTATTACATTCCTTCTTCTTAGCTAAAAAATGTTTTCTTTTACTAGGAATAAAGTACTCTGAAAGAAACATGAGCATTTTACTGGAAAAAAAATAAATATAATATTATACTAACAAAAAAAATTTTGATACTGGCTGGCTTAGCAGTCAGAACTAGACTCCTTTATCAAGCAAAGCTTCTAGTTAATTCCAAATAGTTTTTCTACATTAAGACTTGAGGATAAATTGCTTGTGGGTGGGACAAAAATGGTTGGTATGTGCCTGTATTAGAATAAACATTTTTGGCGTAAACTCTTTCAGAGGCAAATCAGGTCGAAGGATGATTTACAAAACTGTCATTGTCATATGGCATTAATTTGATAGCTCATTTCAATTGACATCTGTGAGAAGCAGTTGGACATGCTGTTTCTCTTGCATTAACCAGACTTTTTAATTAATTATGCCAAGCTGAAAGCAAACAAACACAATTAGACTGAAAAGTAAAACTATGCTCGAGTGAAGGTACATATTATCCAGCCAAATTCACACTGTAACTGAATCTAAATCTGTACTGTGTTGCGAATTATTTTTGAATAGCCAACACCACCAGAACCATCATCAGAGAGTGCTGTGCAGCACTTCACATGGAACCTTCGCCAGTACCACACATCACTCCTTTTTCCCCCACTCATTTGTTCTAGATACAGACATGAGCAAAAATGCTGTTACTACTTGTAAATACTTCTAATATTTCTACTACCATTGCTGCGCAAAAGTTCTATTATTTCCTCACTATTAGGCTCTCAGAACAATACTGAAATCAGAGACAACTGAAGTATCTTGTTCTCAAAATTGGAACTATGGAACAGCAGACTATAAACTATGTTATTTGATCTCTGCTGCACCAGTCCTTTAGTTATCACAAATCTCATGCTGGGTCTCTCTAAACAGCAGTAAGCGTAACACTAATTTAAGAATGCCACAGCATCATGACATAACTGCAACTTTGTAAACCCTGATTTACCCAGAAATTATTTTTTTTCTGTAAAATTCAGTTTTGTTTTTTTTTAGAATGGTACTATATTTTTATGTTATCTCAGTAGAAATATATTTGAATAAAAAATATTTCTGATTTTTTGTGGTCTCAATTAGCAAGGTGGCATTAGGCACTACAAGCCTCAAATATAGCAGTACTAAGTAAAGGGCATTTTTTTTTTTAGAGATGCCCATACACAAGATGATGCTGCGTTATTTGACCAAGATGAGGGGAAAAAGTTCCCTTTTAACACAATGTCTAGAGCATTTCACCACTCTTAATGGGGCTATATGAGATCTTTTCTTTTGGGACTGCTCTTCCACAGAATCAAACTCCTACTGCAAGAGCTCAGGCAAACAGCCTTTCCCTTCTTCCTAATAAAAAAAAAACAAACAACAAACTTTAAAGTCTTTAGCTCCACTTGGGCTTTGGCTATATAATGCATCACTCAATTAATGTACATTTCTGCATATATATCACTTGGTTAAAAAAAATATAAAGATTATTTACAAGTTTAGTATGATTTCTCGAAAAGACTCTATACCTGACATCAGGGTAATCTTGGAATTAAAAAAATAAATTTGTAAGATGAGTTCTTGGCTATAGAGATCATTGTTGTAGATACAGGGTGGTGTAGACTGAAAGGAATGTTTGTTGACTGTTTCCTTCTGACATACTATACGAATCCCATTCTGAGGTGGTCTGCTGGTTGCCTGCAGTGAAGGAGAAGAAACTGTTTCCCTTTTGATGTATAATTTGGCTTCTGGTTTGTGTTTTGCTTTCCTTAAAGCACTGACGACTGACCATGACTGGAGCTGGTAGAGAATGTCAGACTGATATGCAGTTGCTCTTACCGTACCATAGTGCCCAGCTGGGCTGTCTTCCTCACATTAAATCAAGTTTCAGATGCGAGGTCAATGAAGCATTTCCCCCAGATCAAATTGGTATGAATGACAGATTTTTTTTCTTGTTTTACTTTCCTCAGGAGATTTGAATTATCTAAAATAATTTCAGAATTTTTCCCCCCACACCCCTATAAGTGGATGAGTCTAAAAGCAAAATATTTAGGAAATGAGTTCTTGTTTACAGAGATGAAGTAAAAAAGTTCTCTTTCTGTCCTCATAAAAGCTGTCAAAGTACCACATGCAGAGCTATTTATGCTATTATGCTTTTAAATAAAATCTGTGTGAAGTTTCAAAGAATATACTGTGGTCAATTATTGCATTATGTTATTGAAGCCGCCAAACTATCAAAATAAATTTCCAAAAGTCCTGAATTTATAATACTAAGATTCCGAGCAAGCATCCACCAAATAAATGTCTCTGTAACAGTGCACATGTATATAATTATAATGACTTAAAGGAGGAGTAACTCCATCACTCAGTGACTGAAACCAGCATACTTCAAGTTGTCATTTACAGCCAGGCCTGTCCGTCCGGCGCCCGGCTGGACAAAAGTCCCCAGTCTTGCCAGAAGATGTCCAAACTTGGACTATCTTTCATTGGAAAAAAACATTGTTGAATTGATAGACTGACACAGATGTAACAGTTTTGACAAGTCAAAGAAAGAGAAAATAAAAGTGACTTGTACATGCAACATAGTATGTTCCACAGGAACATATTACCCATAAATATTAACAACCTAAAGAGAACGTAACAGCAGTACAGAAAGAAGGTTCTCTTGCACAGTCTGTCTTCTCATTATTGACACCACATGTTGAAATACAGTCCCTCAGGAGAATGGAAATACTTCAAACATGCAATTTTTTTTTTTCTGTGTTTTAGTGCACAGGTACTTGTTTAGTAAGACAAACCAAAAAGATACGGGATTTTCTTGGCACATGTTGCACCACACTGCAACAACTTAATATTGTTACCTGGCAATTAACCTAAGTATCCTCTAATTATCGTATAACTTAAACCAGCATCTAATCTGGGGAACAGATTTAAACGTGTTTATCTTATAGCTATGCAGTGGTTTGTTTTCTGTCATACAATAAACAGCTGTTTACAGATAAAGGTAACAAGCTGTGTTGAACCTCTCGCTTTGATTCCGACCACATCATGCATCACTGAAATTACTGGGACTCAATACAAGATTAAATGGACAAATCCTGGCCTATCTATTTTATTAGCATTCTTTTACCAGGGATTTAGTAACCAGCCACTGCTTAGAGACCCCTGCAATGAATACAGCTACAAAACACTTCAGTCTTGAAGGATAAATAAAGAGCTTGCCAACAAACTGGGATTTCACAGATGATCCTCTCATGTTCTCAAGAAACAAGTAAAACAATTGTGATGAAATGTCAGTAGAAATATTGGGAGATCTGAGCTGAGAGAGTGAACAGGTAAGAAATTATACTTGTGTTAATCAACACTAACTTCAGAAATGAAGTTATCCCTTTCATCTACCATTGGGAGGACTAAAGGAAAGATTTTATTAATGAATAAAATGTTATATGAGAGGTTAAGTAAAAAATATTTTAATGTATCTGAAAAATAGATACTGATAAAAAAGTTTAGACAAAGCATCATATCTATATATCTATATCTACATATATATATATAAATGATGAAATTTGGTCTCTACTTTCTGCACAGCTATGTCCTTGATAGATTAGGAAAAAAAGAAAAGCTAGGTCAGGATAAGAAGTATATAAATTCGACATCGCTGAGATCCTAAAAGCTCATCTTTCCAAAACTGGTGGCAATCTCTTCAATTAATTTAGATTTACCATTTTGTTCAAATGTTAATATATACACAAAAATTAGGATTACAGGGGCCATAGGAGGCCCTGTGGTCTGGATGTTCCCTTCTGGTGTCTTCCCACAGTAACTCTGTGATAGCAAATTATGTTCTTCTTTTCACCCAGGCAGCCTCTAGGGACAAAACTCTCCACAACTGGAAAAACGTTATACTTCTGTTGCTCAAAGATCCTGTAATGGGTTTCTTATATTTTTTTGAGTGGTCTACAAAAAACACTGTGGTTAAAAATGTACCATGGCCTATAGTGTGGTACAGTTTACTTCTGGTCAGCTGGACTAGAATGGGTGAAAATTCTAAAGTTATTGTTCCTGTTTCCTACTTGCTGCCTTTTGAGCATTATACTGGAATGTCAAACCAGTGCAGCTCCTGAGCTCATCACAGCTGGAATCTCTGCCGTTTTGTACAGTGACAACAGAAAACTCGTCATGACTTCTTTCCCCACAGCAGAATACACAGGAAGGCTGGTTCCCAACTGACACTTTATCTTATACTCATCTCTCTTTTTATGCTTAAGGTCATGAACAAAAAGCTTTGGAATTAGAAAAATCTGAACCCACTAGTGTGAGTTTCTCTGGATTTTTGTTTTGTGTTGATTTTCTTAGCACAAATGTAGTGATTAACAATAATGTTTTATGAACCTGCCTTGGTGAGACCCTACGGTCAACTTACCCATTTGGTAGCCACTTTGAAAGAGATTTGACTGAATGCTTTAACAGACTAAGTCAAAATCCTCTTAAAACTCCCCAAGTTTTTTATCTGAGGAGACTTGATTTTGCTAGGGACTTTTGCTTCCTCATCATAAGATCACCAATTAGTATGAAATTAACTACATATACAGCTACTTTTTTTGGTTTAGCTAAGCTGGCAAACAGCCATATGAAGAGCAGTGTCTGAAAGGCTCTAGCAGACAGTACCTCATGTAACGTCCATGACTGCATTTACTTATAATTGTTCCTGCAGTACTATGCCCCTTATGGAGTGTTTTAAATCATTGTCAACCATATAGAGATAATAAACTGTCCTTTGGTTAGATTTAAAGATAACTTATTTATGAGGACATGAATAAAACTTTAAGTGTGTGAATATAAATATGACTACAACTTTCAGAACTCTTTTATTTCATAGATTGGAGAATGTCAGATATCAAAGCATGGAGTTCTTCCTTTTTCCATCATCAAACATTCAACAGAGCCCTTTGAATGTTTTCTCTCTCCTTATGTTTTTCCCCATCCTGTTATTAGCTGGATATGACCCTGGAAGTTCTGTTCTGCAATGTGAAAATCAAAGTGAGTGGAAGAAAGGCTCTTCCAAAATTCACAGTGCTTTGCCATTCTCTCAGCATTCTCCTGTTATCAATACATGCACTCTTCCAGCTAAGACATGCATGATTCTCTCCAGAATTAGCAGGTCTTCTCAGTCTGTAAGTCCCAGCATGGACATTACTAGTAGCTGCTGAAAGCAAATGCTTCAGAAGAGCTATTCCCTAGTAACTTCATTTATAAATGTTTTTTCATCCACTTGCACTGTATGGCAAGAACGACAACTCAGGGAGTGACTGTGGATCACTTCATCAATCAGATCCCTTTCCTTTGGCGTAGCCTTCTCGAACATTTTTCACAGCCTGAAGTACCTCCGAAGTATCAGTCTAAACAAGAGGGCTGTTCTTATTACAGAGCTGAGAAAGCAAATGAAACAAAATCCTGACTAAACACCTGTTGCAGTCACTGTATTTGGATTAGTTATACAACCTTAATTTCTCAGTAATCAGTAAAGGGAAGAGAACACATGGAGGAATTAGCAGAGTCATGCTATGTGTTTTCTGGAAACTTAAAAATCTCATGCTGCCCCAGTATTGCAGACATATAACTAACTGATGAACGCATAGTGATGAAATGCAGAAGAAGAGTGCCATTCAGTCTTTAGATATTGCATTTTTTCTTTCAGATCCTGATAGAAATTAGGAGAGAACCAGTAGGGGAGGCATCTGAAATCTCGTCAAAACTGGTATGAAAGGAATTAGAGATGGTAAATTAACTATAAAGACTACTAGTGCTCATGAGTTATGTAATTCGAGGTGAAAGATGACATTGAAACAGAAATTAAAGAGATTCACAAACAGAGCCCTTACTTGATTTTTTTTTTTCTTATATGGATTAGATTTTACACTTTTTGAAGTTTGGGTTTTTTTTTTCCCTAGTCAGAGCATAAATTTTATAACTCACCTAGACCCAGAATTTTTATTCTGTAGAAAACGTCAGAGTTCCACACTTTAACTATATGACATATCATTCCACTGGTATGAAGCAGTTTGATTCCGAGAACATAGCAGAGAATAAAGAGCTCAGAACCAATATATTCCTCAAATCTGAATTTAACACGAATCTTATGGAAGATGCTGAATTGCACCTGCTCAGAATTCAAGGACGAGCGTAATGTCTTTAAAATCTCCATCCTGTATCTGACAGTACAGCTTGAAGATTTTTCTACAACTATTCTTTGAAGGGTAAACTCCACTGAACAGGCAATCTGTGAAGGAAAGTTAATATAACTGCAGTACTTGTCTGGCTGTGGAAGGGATGATGCACAGAGGCCTGCTGTGTTTACGGAGCAACAGAGCCAAAAGTTCTGCTGCGTTTGCAAAAATAACTAGCTTATTTTTGAACCAGAGCTGGTTCTTTTATATCCTGGCTTAAAATACAACATACCTTTATAATAGTTTAGTGGTTTGCATACATTTTTTTTATAACAGTACAAGTTTTTGTAAACTATTCAGAAGAATGATACCAGATTTGGCCCCAACCCAGCAAAGCACATGTTTAACCTTCTGCATGTCACTAGTTTCCAAAATCAATGGGACTGCAGCAGCCTGAGAGTAAATCATGCGCTTCAGTGCTCTACCACAATAAGACCTTTACAATTGTTTTCTTCTGTACAGATAATTCTAGGAACCCTCACAGAGCCTCAATGACTCTCACATACGATGAAGAATCTCTACTATAGGTAGGAAGAAGCCTTGCTAAACACCTCTTTTTACAGCTTTATAGCCTTGTGTCCCATCTCTTTGTCAACCTGATACCAGAATTCATTTATTGAAAACACAGATTAGTTATAAGCAGAGGCAGTTAAATGCACACACAAAAGGAAGACCATTCCTGGCAAACAGAGAAAGGAAGGTAGATATATAAAATAATTATATATGTATAAATTATATGTGCAACAAATAAAGGGCTCATTTAGCTGTGATGCAGAAAAAAAGTTTGGTTGGGTTTTGCTTCTTTTTTTTTTTTTTTCCTCCCAAGGAGCAGAAGACTTGCTTTTTTGCAAGTTTGTCTTCAAAGAGACTACTTGGGGTAGAGAATTTCTTTCATGAAGATTGCATTAAACGCATTTTTGCTTTTCAAGCCATAAGCATACACTTTAAAGATCCCATACTGCTCAAAGCTTGGACCAAGGTGTGGCCTGACTGTATGAGGACTGGTTATTAACATTTGACTTGGAATACTTCAAGTGCCCTGAATTACTATAAACACCTTTGGGACACCAGGGTGATACCACTGAGGGTGATAGCTTTAGAATATAATTATGCCTGTTCTCTCTGTGATGATGTTATTGAAATTTGGACAGGCTCAATCTAAAAAGCACAAACTTGTAAGGAAATATGGAACAAGAAACAAAAATTTAATTGGTATTTTTTTTCCTAAATATTTTTTGTGACATGCCCAGGCACCATCTGATAAATAGCATCACTTTAGTAAGACAAATTAGCCCTAGTCTTCTAAACAACAATTCCTCTTTTTTTGTGCAGTGAAAAATAAAGATTCAGCTCACCTACTTGTTGCTGGCTGAAGAGACTTACAAACAATCAGAGTTTCTGATTAAACCTATTACATGCATGGAAGGTAAGAAGCTATTGCCTTCACCTTGGATAAAAAAAAACTCTCACCTTTACCTCAGGATGCTGAAGTGGTTTATGAAAAAATGCTTGTGCTAGCATCCTGAAAAATAAAACCTAAAAAACCCAAACCAAATCCACCCCACACTTAGACATATAGCAAAATCCCAGAGCTTTGCAGTAAAGAAGCGTAAGCAGACTTCTGCTGAGCATTGGCTGAATTTATACCTACTATCTCATTTTTCTTTTTGCACCTGCATCCACACATTAGGCCCTACACTGCTCCTGTCAAGCTGTGCTTTAATACTTGCCCCAGGTGAAAGCCCTGACTCCTCCTTACCTACAGTATCATTATACAGGTGGCAAAATGACAAATCTTTAACAATGCTGAGCTTGATTATTTTACCTGAATCTGCTGGGCAGCGCTGCTGCTTCTTTAGCATGGCCTAAATACCTGTGTGCCCTTGCATCTGCAGCTGGAAAACACTGCTCCACTGCCAGGATGAAGAAATAGTCATGATCAGAATGTTGCCTGGGTATGCTGATAAAATTAAGCCGGTATTCAGGGTGTTCAGCCTGGCTGATGTTTGATATGTCAGCTCCATTCTGCATCCTTTCTCAGGCAACACTGGAGGTTTATACGTACTAACTTCTCCATCCACACAGCTTTTTTAAGAAAAGATATGCTTTGAATTCATTATAAGAGGTAAAAAATAATTCCTAGCAGCCACACCTACCTCTGAGTTCAGTGCTGTATTTCAGCCCTGCACATCTGACATGCAGTAAAATATCAGCATCTTACAGTACCAGATACTAATTAGAAAAAGAAATGTGTTAGATGTCAGGCCTCAAGAAAGCAAACTTAACATTCTGATAGCAGCTGGAGAGCAATAGCCATAATCAAGCATTGTCCCTGCTCAGATCTGTACCAAACAACCTCGCTTACTTCCAGCTAATTCTCCATCAGAGACGATCTTTCTTTACGATTCCAAAGAAACAAGTTGTCAGTTCCCACCTGCTGGCATTGCTAGAAATAAACCCGCAGTTGATCGGATGCAATAGGTCAGCAGAACAGTGCATTGAACTGTTGTTTGTGCTTCCAAGCTGTTACAGGGAAATCACTAACACTTATTAACCCTTTCTCTAATCACGGCTTTTGTTATGGTTTTATAAAGCAGTGAGGTTTTCAAGGGCAAAAACACATCCTTTTAGGAATTTCAAAGGAAGCAAAATTTGGGCTTGCTGCCAGGCTAAAAGTTCGATATCATTTCAAAACCAAAATATATTAGAGAAGAAAGAAAATGCAGATGTCAGCCTAGTGACACAGAGTAATCTATTTTCTCAGTGCTTGTATTTTCCTACCGATTTTGTATTTTTCAAAAAGGACAATAAAAGAATTGTGCTCACTGCTAATTAATGACAAGCTGGTAAAAGCATCTATCCATTGTTCCATTTATTTCTTCATTTCCAGCAGTTAACAGCCCTGTTCTGAAATGAATCAATGTCGTTTACACAATGCTGTCACCCCTATTGTTTCTTTATCATCCTTGCATTTTCATAAATCGGAGGTGTTAATCCCTTAATGGCTTCTCTCAGAGCTCTAAAATGTATGCAAAACGGTAATCCATCCCCTAAACAATTCACATTTACACAGGCACCCTCTTAAATATGTTTACTGTTAAAATGAATCCTTTGTTTGGATCTAACTCCATCTGTTTGTTTTCTAAACACTGAATCATACCAGGTATGCAGAGTCTGATTTTAACTAGTGACTATCAAGTAACCCTGTCCTGTTAGAAATATGGTAATTTTGTCTCTGGAGGTGACTTCTTTTTTTAAAAAGAGTCACACTATGTGCATATGAAACTGAGTACACACCTGTCAGGTTTTGAAGGAAAAACCAAGGGTTTGGTGTAAAGCTTCTAACGTAAAGAAAGGACATATACTCCCTTTAGTGGTCTTTGGTTTGGGCCTGAGTAAGCGGTGTTATACATTCTTGCAGAGACTGGAAAAGAAAACCATTACATTTATCCATAATACTTTAAAAGCAACAGACTACACTTGCTGATAACTTTAATATGTTAGTATTCAGAAGTACAGCAGAGTCTGTGGTTAAATCTTTGCAGGATTGTGACAGTAAAGTTTCTGAGACAAGGCTGCACCTTACTGGCTATGCAGAAATCTGTGTAGGCACCTGGACAACTGATCTGTTTGTAACCTTCTGCAGTTAGTGTCAAGAGAGATGTTCTTCCTTTCCAATACATTTTATAAGCTTTTAAAAGTAAATTCTACACTACTTAATGACTTCATCTTTCTTAAATCATATATTTCTTTCCATTTGGTTTTTAAAAGGTCAGTATCAATGCTAATACTTCACATGCACTTTTCCAGAGCCTGATTTAAATCACTGAGTTTAATTTCATTGCCTTTGGGCTGGCACCAAAACGAACTGCATCAAAACAACTTTCTAGGAATTACATGCAGACAAGCATAGGATAATTTCCAAAAATCAAAGTGCAACTTTTTTTAAAGTGAGATTTCAAACACATTCTGATCTAAGGAAGGGATAGCTTGATGAGATATTGTGCTGGCATTAGGATCAAGATGAAAAAGAAAAAAACCCCGTAATCTCAAAACTGAAATCTAACAAATAGGCAGACAAGCATTGCAGTAACTTAGGGGGATAAAAGAGCATTGGTGGTAACAGAAGGAACAGTACAAATAAAACATAAAACCAAAACAATGCTTGAAACCTCGTTTGTGTATTTATCTCACTTTTGTTTCAAGTTGCAGAATCTATATTGCTTAGAAGTGACACCGAAGTTCTCCAACAATGTGTGATCTGTGTGATCCAGTACTGACAGAGAGCGAGAGAAGATCAAGGCTTGGCAGTGACCGTAACATGCTGCTACACAGCAGGCAAGCACTGGAGTGGAGCAGCTGCACCAAGGCGGGTTGTGCTGCCTTTTCCCTTTATGCTCCTGTTTTGACTTGTGTTAATCACCCATTGTTCTAGGTGGGAGAGCTAAATTAAAGGACGGGGTCATCGAATAGACTTCCCTTTCAATGAGAGGAAGCAGGTCACTTCAAATTCCACTGCCCAGGGAGGTGATAAGCAGGATTTAGAAGTATACCTGGAGAGGTGTATCGCTTAGAATTAGGCACAACTACCTGAGTTTAACTAAGGCTGAATGGAAATATGCTGTAGTCTTCCCACAGGTTCAACATCTGCCGGCATTAAACAACAGAGGTCTCTAGAATTCTCCTTTTGCCATGAATTACAGCACCAATTTTCATGAGTAGAAGTGTAGCACAATGGGAGGATGAGATAAATGTAACAAAGTAAATAAAATCACCCTAAACATTTTGGCACCTTGCTTTGGGACAATCTTCAGCACCTTCACTACATGCTGCCAAACTAGATTGCTATTTTGTGAACACTTTCAAGCATGGAGGGAAGTGTGGCTCTGTAGAACTTCCAGCTGACTGCATGTGCTGGGATCTTCCCCAGTAAGGGATATCACTAAGAATCAGTCACTGGGCCGTACCTAGATGCACTTCCTATGAAATAAATACTAGCAGGGTTTGCAAATTTTATAAGAGTGATCGTTTTCATAAAACATCAAGCCAAATTTCCTTGGGCATGGAGGTTTTGAATAAACTTTGCACATGAATCCAAAAATGTCACATACGATGATCCACAGAGCTCTTGAGGGTTTATTGGGCTTTTTTCATTATTCCTTAGCTTTCCCCACTGCCTGTGGGATCTGGGGACAGTAGCTTGCGCTTGTCTTCCCAGCAGGTGGGGAGAAGATACACTTTGGCCCATAAGCTACTGAGTTATATGAGCTCCTGAGCTAAATTAGTGGTTACACCATTCATGGAAGCTTATGGACTACATCTCGTGCATTTTGGTGACTTCTCTCAGGCTTTTAATTTGATGTAGGTACTAACAAATCCCTCTATAGTGTGTGGTGTGCACCTTTCCTTGACAGAGCAACACAGACTGAAGAATAAAGCGTTGGTATCGTATCTATGTCTGAGTTAATTTCTCTTATTTGTAATGATATTGAAGTTCATCCCTGGGACACTCAACAAGATGTGATCTGAAAACAGAGATCAGCAGTTCTCCAAAGACTGATAATGCAATTGTTCCAGGGATAAAGGGTTGCAGATAAACCGAAAGTGTCACTCTCCAGATATGGGTTGAAATGACATAGTTACTTGGACAAAAACCTGTCCTCTCCCTATGGCATAATGCAATTTTTGAGGCTTTCAGACTCCTACGGTGACATGTTCTCTATTTGTGTTACACTGTCCTGGGTCCGATTGCAGCATTTTGTGGTATATGCAAGGAAATTTTGACCAAAGCAAGTACTGACAAACTGTACCTGAATAAATAAAAAGGGAGAAAAAGAGACAGGTCTGGAACTGGTTTCTACTGATTTCAATTTAAATATTTTCAGTTTATAGAAACAGATAATACAGCTTTATCTGTTTTCCTTTTTTATTCCATTTAGCATAACCATCAAATATGACCTAAAAAATCATGATTTCCTATGACCTGACTTCAAATATGATAGAATTCTCTCTACAACAAAACAAACAGCAGCATTTCTGTGGGTCTATTGACTGTTCTAAGTCACGGACAGGAAGCAAAATAACTGAAAACACACTGTCATTTGCCAGAAGAGTCCTCAAGTATTCTGCAATATATATTTTTCGAAAGTATCACCTGAAAAAGTTATCCTTGAATGAGCTTGAAACTGTGAGGTTTGGCAAAGTATTCCAAGTCTGGATTTTTTAAAACTAATTCTGTTGCAAATGCAACTACTCTGATTGTTTTGATTTAATCAAAACTGGCTGTTAAATCTCTAATTCTAATGTCTTTTCAATCTTTGCTCAAAATGACACATATGTACGCTGTGACTGTGCATTGTGAAGTTAACAACTTGTTATTTGGCCTATCAGTTGTTGAATATTCAGCCCCTGCTTGGAATTGTTCAAAATGTAAAACTACTTCTGCTTTTATCACTCCTGTCTCTCAATTCATTCTTAGAGATCATAGTTTTTCCAGAAATCAATTAAGAAAAATACAGTGATGTTGTATTTTTAACTTCTGAGGCTAAAGGTTTCCAGACTCTCCTTATAGTTGAAGGAGGAAAAGAATTAAGAGGAGGAAGACGTATATATTTCATCTTCTAGTGATAACCTAATACAGAAATCCACCTATCTTAAAAGACTTAGTCAACAACTTAATGCAGAATTAAAATAGTCTAAGTATTATTTTAAGATAACCACAGGAGTTACCAATAAAACTTTTATATGATTACATGATATTCTTTCAAGACTGGAACATTAATTGAATCCCACATATATTACTTTGAGTTTGTTTTACTTTTTCAGTTGATTTTTTTAGCAACCATGAAAGTTCCTGGTGTCATTAGGCCTCAGCACAACCAGAAGAAATAATTTTAGTTGGTGAACTCCTTTCAACCCATTGAGTAAAAAAGCCAATTAAGACTTCTGTTTAAAACAATTTTCAAGAAATGAGCACTAAAAACTCATAATAAACATTAAAAATTTTAAGTAAGACCACCAAGTATGGAATCAGACCACTGTAATTAAGACCATCCCAGTAGTTTTTCAGAAATAATTGTCAAACTTCACATACGTGGTCACATCTAGCTACCTACAGACATACTTAATGGCCAGAGGGAATTGGACCCTGTTATCTGATTATTTCAGTAATCAAACGCCCCTTTGATTAAACAAAGCATGGTGTGAATATCATTGAATGGAATTAAACACAGAGTATGTATTAAATTGTTTCTAGCTACCATCACTGTTGTGAACATTTTAAATAATTCTTGTTCGTATTTGTATTTCTTTTTGTTTATCATTGAGAGCAGCAAAGAGAAATATCAGCATTTCTGTATCATTTGCATAATGAAAAATACTCATGCTCTCTGCTTAACACATCCTTAACCTCTCACTGATGAATTATCTACAGAATTTAGTCACAGTTTATTCACAATAAGTTTGGTATCCCATCAAGAAAACTGAAAAAAATATTCTTAGCCAAATGATGCAGATTTTTACTTGCCTGGTCTAAAACTTACTGAAATCAGTAGAGACTCCTACAGACTCCAGCAGGCTTTGGCTGAAGCTCTAGGTGAACATTAACTGTAGCGACCCGTTATTTTGACATCATTTTTGTGATCTCATATCACCTACCCTGTGGGCTTGTTTGCTCCCTCAATGCTAACACTTTTTGGCCTTGGCTTCAGTGAAGGGATCATGTCTGTTCTTACTGAGCTTTGATTAACATCATTAACCTATCATACACTGAAGCAACTCGCAGAGCAAATTGGTAAGCCAATTTCAGCAAGCAACATAAAGCAAAGAACAGCTTGGATTGTCAGATAAACATACCCAGAGGTGCAGTTAGGATGCTGAAATTATTAGGTGAATGATAGGAAGCCAAAAAATGAGTGAGCCACTTGAGCAGAGAGTATAAACATAAATATCCAAAAGCATGCCACAGTGCATGCGTATTTTATGTTGATGTGCTAATACATTATCTGCTAAGGGTTTATTTAAACCATTTTTGTATTCCCTGTAATTCATTTATCTGCATAAAGAAGAGCCACTAACAGGACAGTGCCTTATGAACAAGCAACCCTGTATGTTTTCCACTGCTGTTTATAATTCTTCATGCTCATATCTATAATTCATGAATAAATTGGCTCGTGAATGTTTCCACAAAGGTTGAACAAAGTATGGTGCTGTTAACACTCGCACTGTCATGCACAGAATCGAAATGTGCCCACTCTCATTCTATTCATCACAGCTCAAAGACATTTTGGCAATGATATTATCCAAATATTATTAAAACTTTGAACCTTGTCCCCATAAATTATAGCAAAATGGCTTCAGAGCCATTAGGCAAGGAGGATGTATGGGCTCCAGTTGCTTTGGAGTAATTATGTGCTTAAAAGGAAGCGTGGCTAAGCATTCTACCAGTAAAAAGAGAAAAGCTATGATCATTTGTTACTGCTTCAGCGCTGTACACAGTATTGCTCACACAGGTCAAGCCAACCTTACAGCAGGACAATTATCTGCCTAGAGAGACCAAACATCTGTTATTAAGTACGCAGAGGCACCACTGCAGCATGCTAGAAATCTTGTCCACTTCATTGGTTTGGCTTACGGTAACGTACTTCAAACACTTGGCTAACTCTGCACAACATCCCCCCTTTCTTATTGTTGCTGCAACAGTTCAGCTTTGAAATATGCACTACCTTCACTCCCCCATTACTTCCTTTAATATGCACACAGCTGTTAAAGATGATGGTGTAACTTTAGATGAGTTGCTCTTTCTCTTCTCCTTTCTCGCTCTCTTCTTTCTTCAAAATGTGTTTTGAGACATTCTTGTACATTTATAAGCTACCCACTGAGAGTCACTCTGGAGATTACAAGTGGTGCAAAAGCATAGGGACACAGTTTTTATATTATAAAACAAATGTTGCTTGATTTCAAACATTCCCTAAGCACACCAAAGAGGCAACTGGTGCCTTTTCACATAATAGTTATGAACTATGCCTTTAAAAGAAACCACAGCAGTGGGACAGATATCACTCGCCGGCACTCACTAACAAACAGGTAGAATGATCCTTTCCTGCCAGGCTGATTATTCACCCGAAGTGAGGAAATCCTGAACTGTACACAATTTGCTCCACTTTTTAACAGTTCTGATGTTAACAGACAACAATTTTCCCCTCTCTGATAGAAATTTCAGCTGTAACTGACACATTTGCTTTCACAGGGCACAGCAAGAACTCTAAAAAAGAGTAATGAATGGGTGGCAGAGATGTCAAGGTTAGAAATTAGATCTATCTTATCTGTCTTAGGTTTTTCTAAGGCGTCTATCACAGTGAAATAGTCAAACCTCTGGAGGAGATGTTAGGTGGGAGAGCTACAGAAATTAAAGATCCCAAGAATATTTTTTCTACAGGCTTTGATGAAAAATGTACAACTTCTGTATTTGCTCTATACACACTGTACTATTGTAAGAGGAGCTGATACAACTGGCAGATTTATGCCATCCTGAGATTCTATCAGCATAAACTTCTCTTTAAAGAAACACAGATTTCCTTATCTTAAAAGCAAACGAGAATACCCTGGGATGAAAAACACAGGTCCATAGTGCTGCATGCATAGGTAAAATTAAAAAACCAAAATATAATATGAACAGGACCAGAAGAGGAAAAAACAATCCCCTGTTAAAGACAACATTATTGTGTAATCACCAGATTATTTTGCCCCTCAGCAGAAACACGGCTTCAGAGAAAAAGGCATACCTCATCGCTATGATGCATAGCTCACTTCAGCCATTACCATCTACATTATGCTCTCTTTTCAGTGTGTGTGCCAGTGAGTAAAGACCAGTTAGGCAGAGAGTTTGAAATTGGATCAGTGAAGAGGAGTGTGTCTTCTGTCTGAACTTTACATTCACTCATGCCTAGCCTCAAAGGAATTACAGAATCAATTCAAAACATACCTACAAAGGAAAGATTTTAGTTAGCTTTTTTAATTTCACATTTGTTTGTTGTAAAGCCAAGCTCACAAACTCCTCCGATACCCTCTTCATCTTGCAGTCACAGCAGATGCTCTATCTGTAAAGGCTGTATTTGTCAAACAATAGGCAAAGAATCTAACACATAATTTGAGAGGAGGTATTTGGGGCAAGTCTGAAAATGGATGCACTAGCTAAGAGATTTGTTTCACTATCCTAAGATGACACTCCTGGAAAGAACTGCACTTAGATGTGTACCTTCCTTTGAATGACTGTTGACTCATCAGTGATAAACCTTTTAACATTTTCAGTATGCTCAGAGCGATGATCTGCTCTTTCAGAGGGTATGTTTCCAAAGTTCATATAATCTTTCTAGAACTTCTGGAGTAAAGAAATAAATTGCACAAAGTATCCAGGACTGGGATAGTTTATAGCAATACATTTGATTTAACTGTGACGTACTTTATATTAAGTATTTGTGAATCATAAAAGTTATCAACTCAAAAGAGTTCTACAATAGTCAAGGTTACTCTGTTTCAGTAAAAATAATTTTAAGCATGCAAAGCAAAGAGATGAACTCACCTGCTGCTGTTCAAAGCAGGTGGGACCTTTCTCTACCACGAAGACTGCTCTCCACCATGGAGAAATGGCCGTAACAGTGCAGTCTCCGAACCTCCTGACAATCCCAGCTGCAGCGTGTTATAAGCCAAAGGCCAAAGTTCTGGAAAGAAAGAGAGATGCCAGAACATCACAAAGAGCCAAAATAACTTCAGAAATTACTCAGACATTGCATTGGGTTAATTACATATATACGTAAGAAGCAAATTCAAGAGTACAGCACCGACAGAACAGAATGACACCTCTATAGGTCATCGAATAGTTTGAGTAGAGTAACTGGAGCAAGATTCCTTCAGGCAGAAGCATCAACCTAATCATACTGATCCAGCTGGTTTTATTACATCAGGTTAATGTTGCAAGAATTTAGCAGGGTTTCCTGCCCAACATACTGATACTCAGATAATTATTGAAATTCCAATTTTTTAAATGCAGGCAATATCAAATATTGTTGTGTAGCTAGCAACAGGCACTTTATGTACACATAAATTCAAACTACAGAAATAATTATAATTTTATACCATATCATTTCAAATCACTAGATTTCATTTTTCTGAGTTCCTAAGGACAATAAATAATCATGATAGGATATAAAACAACATTTTAAAATTTGTAACTCCACAAAAATCAATGGGGGTTTTGTTCAAAAACTACAGCAGCCTCTTGTTACAATATAAATAGTTTTCTGTCTCAAATAACTACAGTTTTAATAAGTACTCACTATAAACCAGGTGTTTATTTTCAAAATGAGGTCTTGACTTCACTGATAAGATTATTCCAAAAGAACATGTGTATACATTCACCATATATATTTACTTATTTACAAAATAGACATTTACATAGTGCAGATGCATAAATTAAAGATGCATCATACTCAGCTTTATGGAATATACTAACCCAAGCTCATAAACACAGCATTTCCTAATTCAAACACCATTAGCAACAAAGCAGAACAATTAGAACTATTCTGTAAAGTAGCACTGTTTGTCAATATGTTTACAATGATTAGGGATGCATAATTTTTTTTGCGTCAGCAAAAGAGAAGTGATAATAGATGAACCAGAGTTTGAGACTGGAAAATGAAACAGGAAAGGAGAAACCAGTGTTATTCTACAAATTCTGACATTTTTTGAAAGACTGATGAACGAGTCAATTAATTATCTGGAGTTTCAGTTTCTTCACCAGTGCCTCACTTGTTAACTGCAAATGGCACCACTTATAAGGTAAGAAACTAACTGGTATGAGTAAAGGCATCAAAAGAATTTCTTGGAGAACACTGAATAAAAGAAACTCTGTAAATACAAATGTGGATAGAAAAATCCACAACCAAACATGCAGAGATTCACCCCTGAGCAATGGGTGCTGCACACAGTGCATATTAATTAATTAATGTAGTCTTGCAACACCCTGTACTCTCTATATTTGACTATTGTCAATTATCACAAGACTTCATAAAGCAAACAGCACACTAGACACTTGTACAACTTCCCATATGGTCTAGTGTTTCCACACTATTTGTGTTTGTACATTTATGTGAATAAAGAAATATTTGTAAAATACATGATGATAATATCTGATGGCTATTTATCTTGGGTGTTTGTTCACGCAGTGATGAAAAATCAGAATCTTTAAAAATATTAGAAAATATTGTCTAAATCCAGAATGAAGAGGAATAATTTGGTAGAAGGAAAGAACAGATATTCTCCCATTTGTGAGACTTTGAAGACTATGAATGGAAATGGTGTGGAAATGGCTAAACTTTAGAGAGAACAAACATTCTCCATTAAGGAAAGGTATTAACTTGGAGTGCCCAACTTCTCCAATACAGAACGTTGAGATGTATACTTTCATTCTCACTGCCATGTTCTAAATGCTCTACGTTGTTACATGTGATGACAGGGCTTTTCCACAGAGCACCATGGGTGCAAAATTATTTCAAAACTCGGTTTATAAGCATGTTCAATTACTGCCTCATTATCTAGGTAATGAAAAAATATGTCAGAATAGAAGATATTTGTACAACGTAGTTGCTTTATGACAGTAAGACTTGATGAAGATTATTACTTTCTAAGGGAAAAATTCTTACTGTAGACACAACAACACATCATTTGGGTCTATATACAAAGTGAAATCATGCCTAACTGAGAAAGCCTATCCATTCAAATTTTATGCCTGATCATATCATTTTTTCTTATTCTCTTGTGGGAAGAAAATTCCACCAAATCAAGTCACATTACCATTTATATACCATGACCAGAGGTTTCTCCAACAAATATCACATTCTTGTGATATTCACTGAGAGCAGGACAGGGTACAGCTCAGAGTTTATAAAGCAATAGTTCACCAAAGAACCTCGTATTCCTGACTGCCTCACCCAAAGCCAACCTCAACACTCTTCCCATGCTCCCAAACTTGACAGGCTAGTGGAACTTGCCCTGTTCCATCCTTTATTATTTTTTAAACTCCATTTCCATATTTCACTTAAATACTCATTGCACAAGAGATATACAGCTACCAAAATAGATTTTAAACAAAGTTTTCTTTATCTGAAGAAGCTTCCAGGAAGAGAGGAGAAACCTAATAATAATAATAATAAAAAACAGGTTAAGAAGGAGAAGCGTGGGAATGAGCTTGTCAAAGAGGGTTTTTGATCTGTCTCACAAAATATTTGACTATGTGAGGAGACAAGTACAAGTAGATGGAATTTTCCATATAAGAAAACTCCTCCACAGTCTAGCTTCAAATCAAAGAAGTACACACATTAATGTCAACCATTCTGTGCCATCTGATTAATTTTTGTAATCTTGTTTTAGGTTTCCTCTTCAATTGTCACTTGTAGTTTCTTAGGAAATCTGCATGCAGCTGCATTTTTAAGCACAGTCTCTACTCAAATGAACTAATTTCTTATATTGTACTTGTCAAAAAAGCCTTTTCAATATTCTTTTTCCCCAGGAAGGCATAATTTATGGTAAAGCACATTTTCTCAAGACCTTCCCTTATTGAGAGGACATATGTGAAACTGTGAGCATAATTTTGGACTATCTTTTGCCTTGTTGACAACAGACGGTCTAGTCTGTCTTTCTAAAGCACTTCTTTACGCAGGTGGATGGTAAAACCATTCTTCAACCTGAAGAAAAAAATTACTTCATGCAGATATGATTCCACTTTCAAACAGTTGAGAAGAACAGATATTTTTACAAATTTATTTTGAAGCTTTCCTATGTTGATACTACAGAGCTACTGAGAGCATCTGTCTTGTACTGGTCATAACGTATACCCAATTTCAGAGCCCAAGTTATAAACAAAGTGCCCCCTGTGAGTATGTGAAAAAAACCCAACTCTAGGTATCAAGTAAATTCCAATGTTTCCATGGCAAATTTGAATATTCTTTTTTTTCCATGGTAGCTACTTTCTCACACTACTAGATTGGGAGGAGTTGGAAAATAACTTAAACAGTTAACATGCAATGAAAATTCAGTAGCCTATAGGGAAAAATCTTTCAGTCCATTTTCAAGACGACAAACATCCAACTAAAACATTAACAGTTTCAGTCAGCAATAATCACCCTGGTTAGCAATCTAAGCAGCGACTGTATAGACACGGTGACAAAGTGAAGCTAAAATTGAATATTAGTATGGTCTTTCTAAGCTTAGTTGGTAGATTGGATCAGGAAAAGTTCCCTGTCTAGACAGTCTCAGCTTTGTAAACACAGACCCCACTCCCGAGCTGTTTATCCAGTCCTTTTCTGTGTTCACCTGAAGACACAGACACACACACATTCAAGTTCACTCCAAGGTTTAAGAAAAGCAGTATATTCCTTTTAGGAAACATATTGGACACTTGGATTCAAAATTCTAGAGAGTTTTTGTTGGACCTTTCAGCAATTCTGTTTATATGAGAGTGATTCTGCCACTAAATTATTTGCAAATGTTCCTCTTTTGGGGGGACTTGGAGCCAAGTTATAATAAGCAAGAGCAGATTGACCCAGATTAAAAGATACAATTAGTCTGTCTGATTAGTAAACCTAAAAAGTACTACTTACACTAAGTTATTGTTTTTATGACAAAAGAAGACATCCTGGCAGAACAATAAAGTCAGTGCCATGGATAAGAACCTTGCAATTTACTCCAAATACTGTGAAAAAAAATCAATTTAGAGATACAGCAATTCAAAGTCGGGAGAACTGAAACATTACCATGCCAAAGGTAAGCGTGACATTACAAGTCCATGCAAATATAACTGTATTTGTCTGATTTTTTTTTCATATCAAAGGCATTTTATGTTATAGATGGATTGAATTTTAATCCTATCAAAATCATATGCGAAAACCCACTGAATTGCAGTAAGACTACTTTCTCACATAAAATGGATCTTTTCCAGTAAGCATTCAGGCCCAAATCAACTTCACTTTACAGCTCCAGTGGGACCTATGTCAATATAAATTGAAATGAAAATTAGGTTTCCATGCGTGTAAATATATACACATCTATATTTTTATTGGCACAGATACTGAATTACAAACTGATTCCTTTAGGGACCACACCTTAAAATATTTTTTATTCACTAAATTTAGCATTAATGGCAAACAACATATCAGTCAGTACTTGTGGAGTGGGGAGAGGACAGAACTGAATCCATTTGTCATCTCATAAACCACTACTCTTCATGTAATAAATACATTAAGAGCACTATCCTCTGAAAGATTTTATTGTGATCTGTATCACTTCCATTCAAGCACTTCAAAGCAAAGTGTCATGCTACCATCATTCTCATCTCTCCTTAAAGCCTGAAGTATGTGCTTTTTATGTGAACCTGTTACGTGGCTCAGCTATGGTTGCACACAACGTTGCCAGTTAAGGGAACTGTGGTCGTTACGCGAGGGCATCTGTGGTGGGAAGCAAGGCATCCTCAGCATTAATCCTTCCCAGTCTGGAAAACCGTGTGCTCACGGTGACCTGAAGAGGTGCTACGCCAACGGATACCATTTCATCAGCTGACTCAAAATTGGCAGTTCCACCATTTGATGCTCCTAAGTCTGTTGAGCCACAGGCAGGCCAATAACACTGGTGTGACACCACTGGCTTCCCCAACTGCTTATACAATACCGGTCATGACCAGGACCCCTATCCTGGTTTCCTTCACAGGTATCCGAGTCTTTCAAGAGAAATAGGTGGTCTTTCCCCTAGGTACACTACAGGATCTCTGAAGAAAGGCCTGATTTCGAAAGACTCATGATAGCAGAATCCCTTGGACAGCTCTCTCAAGCAGGAAGTGATGATTTTGTTCCTATGTATCTTCCACATACAAAATCTGCTGGTTTTCCCTTATTCTTGGAGGCAGTTTCCCATCTGCTGCTGAGTGCTATGATCCTATAAGTGTGACCATAGCCTAAGCAGTTTCAGGATGACAGTGAAATGTGCATTTTTAAGACTAAAGGGAGAAGGAAAAGCCTGATGTCGAGACAGGAAGCTGATGAGTCTTGTAAGAGCTGACTCTGCTCTACACTGTCTCCGTGAGAACAGGATAAAGAGAGCAAAATGTGCTATGAAAGAGATTGTAAGAAGCCCTGGGAAAAGACTTCTGAATAGTTTGAGAGCCAAAGAGAAGCTCTAAATAAAAAAACTTTCTCTGAGCTAGTATATTCATGCTAGTCAGTCTAGGATTCTTTGTGAGTAACATGTATGTTTGTATAGGTATATATTATTGCATGTTTACAGGTAGCTATTCAAGGAATTAATCGTGCATCACGAGTCCATCTGATCATACTTCATGTAGGGTTTTTATTATAGAGTATATCTGGATTTATTAAGTGCATATATGGATTTTATGGCAAATCACGTCAGGCATTACAATGAATTGCACAACTCAGAATCATGCCTGCAAAGGTTAACTTCAATGAGTTTAAAATAAATAATAATACACTAAATTGAAGAGTAGGAGCAGCAAAATTTTCACTGAGTGTATGAAATGACCTTGAGGGAAACTGAGCATTCTGGCATCCTTAAGGGACAAGGGCAAAAAACTTCAGCAAGCTAAATGTGAGGCACTTCTATTTTGCAAACAGAGTAGATGAACTCTCTCCCAAGCTGGTATCTTAAAGGACAATGCTTGGTTGTATTCCTGCAATTAAATGGAAAAAGTAGCACCCAGTCAGGATGCAAAAAGAATGTAAGTCATCAGTGAGTGGAAAGTGAGACTTCGCAGACATGCAACAGTTGCTTCAGACAAAGTGCATCATTGTTTACTTTTCCCCAGATAGATCTGCATTTCACGTTTTAATAATCACATATTAAAATGCTAGATGATAGACAAAATATACGTATGAGGTCTCTGAATAACTGAAGCTATCCCACAGGTCTTAGTGTGTAGACATGGCAGTGTTAAGGTTACCCTCGAGGACCAAATTCTTTGTACACACACACATACACTTTCCCCCATCCCAAATTCCAGATGGACCAGATACAGCTACTTTCCTGTTCACAAAGCTGATGATGTGGGAGTGCTCTCATAAAATCACAGAAGGATGCAAGGAACAAATACCACAGGACACAGGTATTTCTGCCTCTGTCTAGTTTCTTGGTAGTATCCACACTGTGACTGAACCCTTACATTCATCCCTGACACACCTTCAAAGTAGCTACAAACCCCATCTGAAAACCTGAGTAACAATCTTGTGGTTGGCTGAGGATGATTTCTGCGCTACGTTAAAGCCACGGTCATAGAAGCAACTGCAGTAAAAACCACCTTTATGGTACTCCTTCGGTTTTAAAACTTTACCTCTCATTTTCTGCAGCTCTCTTCACTCTCAGGGAGGTTTTGCAAGGCAATTGAACTATTGTTATAGTTATCTACTTTGGAAGAGTGGTCACACTC
>NW_009723044.1:74717-76872 GCF_000703405.1 Apaloderma vittatum
ACCTAACAGAAACCACCTGAGCATTAGTTCAGATACTTAGTTGAAGCTCTTCATGAGATGGTTTAATTTTATGCAAGCTATTAGTTTCTGTAAATGATCCACAAGGCAAAACCAACACTCTCAGACTGGAACTGGACTTATACCAAAGTCCAGAAATCTACCTCTCTTGCTCAGCAAGTCCAGTGAGCCCAGGTAGTCATAATTCATCCTTCCACATTGCACCCAGCAATGAATAGTGATCACACAGCCTTCTGAAAACAAAAGTGTTACTTATTAATAGTAGTTGGATGTTTGCTCTCATCTAAGACTAGTCATTTGTGGCAGCCTGAGCAGGGCTGCTTCTGATTCTTGTCAGGCAGCAGCTCTGCCTTGATCAGATTCTCCTGAGCAACAAAATCCCATCTCTCAACAGATCATCCTTTGAAATATACCACTCTTTTGTTGTTGTTTTTGTTTGGGTTTTTTTATTATTTTTTCTCCTGCTTTTGGGGAACTTTTCTTGCCCAGGTTCAAACAGCTGAAGAGCAACCTTCAGAGTTGATAGAACTTTCCTAAATGGTTCTTAATAGTGCTTAGAAATTTCAACAAACATGGACCATTGCTTCTCCTTCTGCTTCCCCCATTCTCCTCAAATCCTCTATTAAGTGAAACCGATGTATTTTTACAATAAATCTTCCACTGAACATATCCATATATAGACTGATCTGATTATGATTGCAGAGCAGCTCTGATTTTCCAAAGCAACTTATCTTAGTCATCACTATACAACACAGAAAAAGTAATAAAGTGAGAAAGCAGGAAAGAAATTCAAAACCTTCTCTTTAACATTCCTCATTGACAACTTCTTCTTTATGTATTCCACTTTGTCCTAAGCATTTCTCTAACGCTGTACTAACTTTACACACTTTGCCTACCACTGAAACTGAGCCAAAGAGAGCAAGTGCTTAGCAGGGCACATTTTTTATGCAATAAAGGAAGTAAAGTATCTCCTATGAACTTAAACTGCAAAGCTTTGGGAGACTGGAGAGGAGTCTGGGAAAGTGGAAACAGAATATGCTTAAAACACAGAGCAAATACCCACACTGCAAAATGACTGAAGAATATATAACTACAAGTACTTGGTAGCAAAATGTTTTATCCCACGCCCTTCAAAGGCTGCATTGTCACATAGGATCCTATGTGTGTCATCAGTAACGATGACATTCTTATTTTTTTATTACATATAAATGGTCAATTTGTTCCTTCAGATAATACGTCCCTTAATCTGGTAACAATATGGCATAGGTGATTTCTGTTTTCAGTGGCAACAACATATTTCCTGATGGGAAAATATGACTAGTCATGGAAAAGGCTTAATCCTGAAATTCAGCTATTTTTTTGTTTCTTAGTGGCCTCTAATTGCAAGCTTGAGGCAGTGCACAATAATTATCAGTCTGCAAGCACGAAAAGGAGTAAATGTCAGTCAAGCTATATGGCTGCTTTGTGCACACAGCATCTGAAGAACTCTGCCATGTCAGTGTTGGGCTAGCAGCTTGCTTTCTCAGCATAACGGCAATGATTCAGCTGGTAACTGGATGAAAGATTGCAGCAGGTTTCCCTGTTATGATTCTTTCATGCATCTCTGTCAATGGCAGTTTATATTCTGAGATTGAGATCATTTGTTTCCTGTTTGCTCAGAGCTTCAGGCTTTTCTTGTTTGCCACTATGGATTTACAGCCCTCCCCCCCACAGCAAACCACATCTAAAGGGCTAAGGGATTATAAGGCTTAATACTTTACAGTTCAGCACATGTAGCAAAAAGTTAAAACTACTGTAAAAGGAATGATGACTAGATATTCCTGTGAAATAGATACATGCCCGCATGCAGATATGTGTATATCTATGTAGAAAGAAGCCTACAGAGCCGTCCACAGAGTGGTGAGATGCTAGGCTAGAGGCTTCATTAGCAGTCTGTCATCTCATAAATTAACAGACAAAACCTATGAAAAAAATACAACCTTTCTAGTAGGTTCCTTCCTCTAACTCTACTTGGAAAATGATAGCAAAGTAAAATGCACACTTCAAAAGACTTCCAATAGTCAGACCTCTTTCTAATTTGATGAAAAAAGTTGTTGTATTGGTACATTCTCATTCATAGAATCATAGAATGGCCTAG
>NW_009723045.1:0-14479 GCF_000703405.1 Apaloderma vittatum
TCCGCTGCCGAAATCTGGCCAGGCCAACCCACTACAACTTTGAATCACCTCACATCAATACCATTTCAACCTGTTATTTTAACACTTTGCCCATAAATATCCTTTCAATATAGCTTAAGACTTGAATGAATATGAAAATGTTATTCCCGTTCCCTTAGAATTAAACATTTGTAGCTGCAAATGGTCTTTTGCATTTGTAAATTTTATCTTTTCAGTATTTATAAATTCTTCTACGTAATGCGCTTGCGGTTAAGGTATTAATGTAGATTTTTATATTTTCTTACAGGGAACCTTAATATTACGTAGCATTTGTTAGATAAATTTTACTATACATAGAAGAAACAAGTAAGATGTGGTGGGTTTACTAACCTTAAATTTGCTGTTCTCTTTCTGTGGTTTAGAAAATAAGGAACAAAATGACACTATGGTTTTGTATCTCATCAGTTGGGATATCGAGCTGATATTCAGCTGATATTCGGATGTTTGATAACAGCCATTGCAGTTTCAGTGGAACTATGAAGTTTTATGCAAGTGTTGGACATTGCTGAATATGTTTGCTGTGTTTCCGTTGCATTCAGCAATGTTTCTCTCTCCATTTTGTATGTTTTTGCTTCAGTAAGATGCATACCTGCTTCACTACTTGTCTGTAAATCAAGAGGAACTCTGAAACAAACCACGGTGGAAAAACACGAATAAAAAATACTATAATCATCATCATCTTGGTATTTCATGCCCAGCTTGTTTATCCCTATGTACGTTTGTACACCCATAACAGTCTTTTCATCTTAGGGTAAAGCAAATTACCTAAAGATGCAGCGGGATGATTTCAGAGCAAGTTTCTGAAGGAGAAGGTCCTGGCAGTGATTATCAATGGGGCTCTCCTGACAGGAGTAAGCTCTAGCAAGATATATCTGAGAGATATGACGAGACACGTTTTCCGAAGTAAATGCTGATAGGCTTTGACTTCTCTACAACAATGCAACTTAAGCAAAATGCAGGGTCTGTCACCTGATCTCAAATCCTCTCGTACAGGAAAATGACAACTTAATCAGAGCGGCGAGAGAAACCGTTCGAAGGCAGACAGGGTGCCAAGAAGCTAGCACCAGGAAAGCTCCGGCTCTTCGTGCAGTCTGACCTAAATGCTCTTTAGTAGTGTCAGGTAAAATAATACAGAGTCTACTTGGCTGCAGAATTTTAATCTAAGATGCCAGATTTGCGTGAGCAGGAAGAAGCAGAGGTGGACGTGTTTCTCAGAGCGAGATTTGTTCCTGCTTTCATCTAGGAAAGGTAGTTAGGTTTTATCTCTTTGAGTATTCTTACAGGAGCTGGTTATAAATACTGAGCTATTTCAGTAGAGGCTTTGTTCCAGCTTTTTTCAGCACCTGTCTCGAGACTCTAAGGCTATTCTGCTTACTGTCAACTATGTGGTATTACTATCCTACTTGAGGAATTACGACACTGTGTTGCATGCTTCAACCTGAAAGGCTGCTTGGATTATTTATGCACCAGTCTTTCATACTGCAGAAGTAAAATGTGTATCTGTATTGAGTCCTTTATCAGAAATCGTTGTTTATCTTTTTTAGTATAATTAATTGGAAAATCCGTATTATTTGTACCATTTCAGTGGAATGAGAAGACTAAGTTTCCCTCAGTGAACTTCCACTTTTATTGTTGAGATTGCTTGCTACTTATGGGGCTTTGGATTTACAGCTTTTTAGGAATGATTACCAAGAGGTGTATATCAATTCCTGAGTTTATACCCAAGGTATGTTATACTTTAGCTGCAAGTATAGCAATAACGGTGAACATAAGCGTCTTTACTCATTGGAGCCGACCTGCTGAGCAGTAACCGTGTCGCTGTCTCAGTGACTGGTTCAAATTTTGCTGCCTGGGTGGGTGTCTGGATCCTATCCCCCTTTCTGAGCTGTGCAGGCAGGCAGAGGGAACCTGTGGGGATTACTGAGCCATGGAGCTGGTGCTTTCGATGCTCCTGAGGAGCTCTCACATCTGGTTGCAAATGGTTGAGCCTGTGGAACATTATTTCCAAACCGTGTGCAATAGCAAGATCAGGTAACGGCCTCCCAGCTTTTGAACCCAACACATTCAATGAGAACAGGTTCATATAACTGTTGTGTTGACTGCACGGCAGAGGGAGCCAGGGTGACTTAGTTCTAATAAGCGCACTGAGGTCCGAAGAGAGAATGGGGCAGAGAAGGCTGTCAGAACATGGCTACGTGCACCAAATAACAGTGTGTACATAAAATAAAGCGCATCTTAAATGGTCTTACTAGAGCAGCAAGGAAAACCTGATTTCAGCATCGTGCTTATTTTTGTCTGGCCTCTTGATTAGAGTATGTCTGACCACACTTTATAGCAGTGAGCCAAGATGAGATGCCTTTTTGTACCTTTGCCTTTCACCCAGAGGGGAACGTTCTAATGGCTTTGGTAAATTGATTAAATTATGTTTTGAATGATACGGACTTGGAACATTCAGTGTGTTTCCGGATGCTC
This sequence comes from Apaloderma vittatum, assembly GCF_000703405.1. Classification (NCBI taxonomy): domain Eukaryota; kingdom Metazoa; phylum Chordata; class Aves; order Trogoniformes; family Trogonidae; genus Apaloderma; species Apaloderma vittatum. The sequence continues at coordinate 2,512 of NW_009723045.1, forward strand.
CCTGTGGCAGAGGCTAACTCGCTTCAGGCGTTCGTGCCCTGGCTGGGATTCTGCCAAACTCTCCTCTGCCAGCAGAGCTGTTCAAAGCACTATAACTGCGCGTACCAGGCATGCAGAAAACGTTGTGAGGTAGCATTCGTATCTGAATTCTGCAGTTTTTGCTTTCCTGCGAAGTCAGGGCTACTCCCTTCAGCTACTCCTTGCACAAACGCAGAAGCAATTGCTACCTACGAAAGAGATGCTCTTCTGTCAACCACAGCTGTACGCATGAGTGAGCGTGTTCCGAAAAGCATAAATGCAGAAATATATGCTCCAGAATAAGACTATCTGGGAATTTTTATAACTTTCTGAAAGCTTATTGTGTTGATATCCCATACTGGGGGATGCGCTTACGTAATGAATTCATGTGTGTGAGGGTGTGGGCATGTGGAGCTCTCTAAATACCAAGCTGAGTGTTGTAAGGAAAAATGTATTCCGGATAGAGAAAATCTGACACGCAGTTGGAATTAGTCTTAAGTAAAGAATGAACCCCTGAGATTTTTATACAGTGACTGACTTGGTACAATATAACAGACTAGAAGTTATTGGAAAACTTTACAGAATTGTCTGGACTTCTGTATTAAGAGTTGAAGGATAATTAATCCTTCATTTTTAAAAGTGAATTCGTTGAAGGATGTATGTATCATTGTAATTCCCTGCAGGACCACCATAGCATTCTGTGAGCCCACACCACAGCATATGCAGAAATTTTCACCAGATGTCTGCTCAATAAGTGTTGTCTTCAACTTAAAAGGAGGTAGCAATTTGTGACAGACTGTTCAATTTGTGTTTGGGTGTTTGAAGGAAAAGGAGAAGGAACTTGGCTGGTGCATTACATCACATGGTAAAATAACAGTTGAAAATTTGGTCGAAACAAATGACACTTATTAGCACGTACGCTCAGTGAGCAGGATTGGAAGTTGTAGCATTGTTACCATTTGGAAGAGACGTTTCTTTCTGAGCATCCAGACAGAAGCAGCAATTACACTAAATGCCAGTTTCTGCATGGAATCCTGTTGCAGCGAGTGCCTGTGAGCCTAGAATTCAGCGCTTTTTACGTTAAACATTTGGGTTGGATTTTTTTTTCTGCTGTACATCTATTTGTTTGCATTTTAAGGATTGTAATTCTAGGTCTGTGAAACGGGCAGGTTTTTGTCAGAGATCTTGTGTTTCTAGCAAGTTGTAGCTCCTTGAAGGCCAGTAGCATCGAATATTCTGTCACCTTTCTTCCAGCTTAATGTTACCTCTTCCCTTCAACCGTTCTAAGCTGTGACTTCCTTTCCACGTTCCTAACGCTACAAAGTGCAGTGCGTAACTCACACAGGTACTAGCAGTATCTGTCACCATTTGAATGTTTCCTTCACACTTAACGAACAGAAAACCCCAACCTCTCAACTCTGTATCACTGGCAGATGATGGCAGGAGCTTTGAAAAATGGATGCCTTAAGAACCGCTTGTGTTTCCTTTCAGTTTTCATATAGATGTGGTTGGGGAGTCTTGTCTGTCTGTGGTTTCATCCCGTGGCTCAGCAGAGGACTGAGCAGCCGTTGGTGCAGAACTGAGCGATTGTTGTCGTCTCAGGTGATGCCGGCTGTCTTGGGAAAGGCTTGATAGGTGCCATCGAGCGCTTACACAATACCCATCCTACGGAAAAAAATAAGATTGTCCGTCGTACTTGGATGATGTTTCCACATTGTTCAAAATGTTCTTGCTTCCTGTGAGCGTCAGAAAAGAAATCCATTTGAACTAACTCCCGTTTGGGCTGCTTGACTGTTTCCTTCCTTCTGGCTCATGGGAAGGGTACAGAAAAAGGATTGTTTTGAGTATTTCACCATTAGTGAAAGCTAATTTAATCAATAAAACAAAAAAAAAACCTTCTTGCTATCGATACTGAAAGTAACTTTCACTCTTAATAGCTAGAGTATGCTTAATATAAAAGTAAGTTTAAGGGATCATCACCAACTGAAGAATATCATGAATAGGTTCTTCTGGCTTCTATAAGCAAAGTCAAAGCAGAATGAATTTTCTCATTTATATTTAGTCCGGGTAAATTCTTTGCCTGCAATGTTCAGGAAGAGAATCATATAAAGGTACGTCTTTGCTGCTGGGTTTGAGTTAAAGGTCTGTCAAACATCTGAAAATAGTTCCTTGTTGAAACTCATTGTGATGGGTGTCAGAAGACTGAGGAGCGATATAGGAGAAAAGCTACTGAAGTGGCTGTAAAACAACCAACTGATACAGTTTGGACACTTTAAACTATTTGTGCGATTATTTTTGTAAAGATTTTTGTGATCAGCTACCTAGAAAAAGCTAGAGGATTTTGTTGTCAGTTAAGAGTATCCAAAAGTTATTCTGAAAACAATACAGAGTAGCAATATTAAAAATTCTTCACTTTTCCGATTATTTTTTGGTAGGAAGAAAAATAGCATTACTTTAAATCAAGTCTAGCTGGAGTTCTTGAGATTAAACTTTAAACTGAGCAATACTTCATATTTCAGTTATTTTGCAGTTCATAGTTTAAACGAAAGATGGCATAATATCCAAGCTGATGATCCAATCAAGGAAGTGTAAAAGGTTTCTAACACTTGCTTTTGAGTGCAGTTATCTGTCTTTTTCTTCTGTCTCTAGGAAATCAGAATTCTCTTCCTAGACTTAAATGCCAGGGTTTTTTAGTTGATAACTAAACATAACAGTGTTTGTCCTACACTCCCTTCTTTTCAGTGGGGCTGCAACCGGGAGTAACCATTGTGTTAGCATATAGAGGAGTAGTGTGGGGTTATCAGAGCAACTTGTGTTGTAGTACGCTTGTGTGCTCCTTGGATTCTACAGCGAGAACGTCAGCAGTTGCCCTGCCAGCTCAGGAGGTTATTTCTGCATCTCAGGCTTTGGGCCCAAAGCCATAGTCATTTCCTGGTGAATATGATGGGGTGTTGGGGTAGTGGGAGGTATTGTACATGGCTCTTTGGGAATACAGGTGGGCATTACAGAGGCCCCGTACGTCACCGTGAGGCGACGTTCTCGAATATTGCTGGAAAATTATGGAGGGATGAGGCTGTTTCGCACACAGGTCCTAGTGGCTGACATTTCACTCGATCTCAAGAGTCTGCCGAGGGTAAAATTTATCCTCATGTTTCTTCAAGCACTAAACACCGGCCATTTCTGCAACGAGGCTTGCCAACAAAGTGTTAGGTTGTGCCACCTCTTGGGTTTCACCCATTTTGGTCCCTTGGTGTGCTGTGGTCTCCTCTGAGTGTGAACAGTGGGGTTTGCACCTTAAGCTTGGCTTGAAACTTGATTTAGGATAGGAGTGCAAATCTGCAGTCCACAACACATCATTCATGCTAAGAAACCTTCTGAGGAGTCTCGCTGGCTCTCAGGGGCTGAAATAGCCTATTTCACCTTCATCTGTCACGTTCGGTACCTGTGAGGCTCGTTAGATGGAAAGCAATGGTCAGGTGTCCCTAGATGGACACTGACTGGAGCCCCATCCATCCTCTCTTAGCCGCTACGTCTGTTGTAGGTGGTACCAACTGTGTGTAGCTGGCTGTGCTCTGCCCTCCGTTACCGCTGCGCAATCCCATCAACAAAATCAAATGCTGCTTCTAATTTAGTTTTCTGGATTCTCGACAGACAGAGCTCGGAGCACACCAGGATAAATCCTCCCCTTGAGAAGGAGGAAATCTCTCTAGTCAGTTAACATGAAAGGATACAAATTGATTAAATTGCCAGTGATCTTGCAGTCCTGTGTGTGTTGAGCTGAGGAGGAGAAATTGGAGTCCCTTTGAGTCCAGAGTGTGTTTCCTCCATATTAATGAAGATAAGTAACATTGATATAAACGAGTTCACTAAATAATCTTACGGTGGGCACCAAAGATCACCCATTTACAACGCGTTCTTCAACTCCTGTTGCCTCAGGGTCGTTTTTTTCTTGCCAAGTTACTGCAACTTGTAGCCTGAGCACCTAGATTAGAGGGGAGGAAAGGGCATTTTATGGTGGAAAAGAAAATGAATTTAAATTTCAATTTACTTCCTGTTTCTAATCTCCAGATTGGTTAGAAGCTTTTCCTAAGACACCTGGGGGTGGTTCTTATTGTAAATTAACAGTTTGCATTTGAAAGAGTAACTACTCTTAAGTATATGGTGTAATTAATGAGCATAATATATTTTCATTTTCTTTTTGTCTTAAGATTTAGATGTGATTTAGATGTGAGACTTAATTTATTAAATGTTTTCTGTGATGGGGCAAATAGTCAATGAAAAGTTAAAAGTCCCTCCAGTAATGTCATTTATTGCCAAGTAACATTTTTGTTATGGGTGGCATAAATGTGATTTCTTCTGCCATTTTTGCCTTTCGAAGGCAGAAATTTAAAATATGCCTTGTGGGGCAAGTGGGGGTTGGTAGTCTCGGGAAATTTTCCTTCAGAGAGGTGGAAAGTTGCTAAAGAGAAGATGAGCAGTGGGCAAACTGTCCTGTGTGACTTTCAGTGAAATGATTCCTTTCTTAGCAGCTGCTGCTTTTTTAATGCAAATTTAGAGATGGGGACATCTTTTTTTTTTTTTCCTTTTATGTCTAGATTCAAACCAAGGACTGCAATAAGAAATCATTTTTAAAGATGCAGACTTAGCACCCTGATATCTTCTGGCTGTTTCTTTGATCAGTGTGCAGTTGTGCCGACACATAACCCTTGTGCAAGACGAACTTTGGGAGTTTGGCTTTTCCAGAAGAAAGCAAAATATATCCTGTTGGCTTGCGAACAAATACGTACCAGGCACAGTCGTATGTAAATTGTTTTTTCTGTTGCTGTTTTGCTACCGATGCCTTGCAGAGATTTAAGGCAAATCTTGTATAAGTTTTTTATTAGAGGCCTGTGTCACTTTCTGAGTGTTCCCTATGGACCTACCAGTGGGGGCATGTGTTTCTTCTTTCACTTAATGTATTAGCAAATGTAATTAGTATTCTGCTCTGAGGAGTTTCAGAGAGGGATTTTCCTGGTCCTTTTTTCACTTAACATACCTTTATAGGTCAGTTTTATGAAGAGGGTAGTTTGCAGGCAGGCTTTGCTCCGTGCGCTGGTAGCTCCGTGCCTGTGTTCTGTGCTGGTACTCTCGGCAGAGCAGGCGAGGGGAAGGCAAGAGGGAAAAATCTGTGAATAAGCTTCATGGACGAATGCTTACATCTCCTTATCCTTGAATTTATCACTCTGTAGCAGTCCATGACCTGCTGCTAAATCCCTGATGCATTGCCTGTAAACCCCAGTACCACCATTTAGGTTTGGTGTTTTCCGTTCGTTTCTTCCCCCTCACTTAATAATGCCGAGAAAAGCAATGTAGCGTTACCCTGCCCTTTCCCACCTTATCTGTTTGTTTTCAAGTTTAGAGAGAGGCCCACAGGAGCTGTGTTTTCAGGTGTCTGGGAGCTGCTCGGCGGCGGTCAGCCCGACAGTGAGCCCACGCTGCTGTGCCTCGGCTCGGAGCTGGGCCAGGGCTGGCAGGTTTGTGTTCGGAGGATGGGCAGAGGTGCCCCCTCTCCCTTGGAAATCTTTTCTGGGATTTCATCATATTCAACAGAGAGGACACTGAAACGTGCCTTTCAGGCTGCACTGCAGGAAACCACTGAAAAAACCCAGTTCTTTTAATGCTCTTGACTCCACGTTAGCGTGGAGCATTTCTCTGCTGAGGGGTGTGTTTATTCGTTCCTCTCCTATTTTTGTTTCCTTTATGTGTGGCTCAAAACACTGAGCAAAGTTTCTGTTACCCTCAAAGGTTACCATGGAAAAGGTCAATATTTGTTTGCATAATTTACGCTTAGGTTTGAGTTTTTAATGGTTGCTGAATCTAGTTCACGGGCTTAAGTCGATTAGCGGAGGCTCAGACTTTGTCACCACACACAGCGGTATTGTCAGTGCTGCAGCTGTTTCCTACGTTACGTATATATATAGAGCGGCCTTAGTACAGTAACTCGTTTTACTGTGCGATCATTGCTGGGGAATGTGGTTTGGTTGTGTTGTTTTTCCTTAGCGATCACCCCTGGCGTTACCCATGCTTATGTATGTGCCCTTTGCTGAATTTTGTGCCGAGGAACTGCACAGTGCCGGGGCACGGTCGCTTGCGCTGTCAGTCTAAGGATGGGCAGCTGCCAAACAGAAGTGCTGTGTCTGTAAATATTTCTGCATCTGAATCGAGTTGTCTTTGTGAGTGATACAGTGCGTCTCCATGCTTTGACAAGATGCAAATGTAGATAAGTAGCCTTCCTGAATTAAACGTTGTATTGCACGGAGTCCTGCACTAGTATGGAAGCCAGGAAAATATTTGCATAGAATACCTTTAAATCTACATTTATTAGGTTGATGTTAAGACCTGCCTTGTAACCTTCTCCTTACTTGTTTGTTTAAGTATGCAGTCAGTGAAAAAGCAATTTCTTTCCCTTAAAATCAGATTTTGGTCAATTTTTTTTTTTTTCATATGGGACATTTCAGTGATGCTTGTCATTTTACTAACAGCTTAAACTTAGAGGCTGCTATCAAAATAAATAACTGTAACACAATCCAAGCTTCAATAAGAAAAAAATCTCGGTTTAGAATGATGCTTGCAGAAGGACAAGTCATGGAAAATATGTACTCCTGCACGGTGTGCCCTGTACACATTGTTTCTCAGTGTAGCACATTGTACTGAGCCAGATGTCACAAATGCTAGTAGAAAGACATTTTTATACAGAAAATAATTTAGCAACATTCAGATATTTATTACTTACTAGTAGTTACTTTCACAAGCTTTTAGTCACTGTTTGTGAGGTTTGTAATTCTTTCATATTTTGGTTCAAAGAAACTCAATTCTGTATTTTCCAGAAGTAGAAAATATTATTAAAGCCACGTTCCAGGTCTAGTCAAGAGGTGGTGTCCCTGCCCAAAACAGGGAGGTTGGACTCAATGATCTCTAAGGTCCCTTCCAGCCTAGGCCAGTCTATGATTCTATGATTCACGATTTTTTCTGCTTGGCTTCAGTGTGTGCACAAAACCCTATGAGCACACAGTAACCCACTTATTGAATTTGTGAATCATTCACAGAAAAAAAAAAGTAAAGGCATTAAATACCAAACGAACAAAACTATACTTTTCTTGGGGACTAAGAGTTTTTGAGGTGTTGATGACGTGAAGATAATTAAGCGTTGTTACTCTTGGCTGTCCATTAATCCCAAAGAAAGGCATTTTTGCAGAAAGCGCGTCATTACTGCCATAAAACGAAAGCAGAGGCAGAAGAGAGGAGGCTGCGGGAGACCTTCTAGTGTTGCATATTTTTAAAGGATGGTTCGGTTTCCATTGTTCTACACGGAGTGTTTCAGGAACGTTAATATACTGTGTATTAGCTGCCTGCATTAAATGTATCGTCTCAGTGTTGATGTTTTGTCCAACTTCACTTGAAGGAGGTTTATTCAAGTTTGCTAACTGCTGCTCGAGTGGTACCTGGAGCTTGGTATCATCTACTGTCAGTGGATTTTCCTTATTTTATTTTTTTTTTTAACAGTGGTACTTTGTAATTTTAGGAAGTCCCGAAATCATAATAATCTTTTCATTCTAGTCCCATTTGGAGACAGCACCTGGAGGTGAAGAACAGAAGTGAATGTTTGCACTGCTTTTTTCTTGTGCCTTAAGGACGTACTCAGTGACACCGAGTGCTTCTGTGTGTGCAGCTTTGACAAGCAGCTCTGCTCTGTATGAGGTGAAACATCCCAAATGACCTTCCAAAACCCACTTTGTTTTAACTCTGTTCACACTCATCACACTGACATGAACATGTGCACCTGCAGGTGGAGTGGGGAAGGTAAAGCCCCTTTTTTCCATGGCACTGCTAGCTTCACCTGGCCACAAAACCTGCACCATTCCTCTAGTAAAGGAGAATGACTTTTCTGCCCTTTGTTATGACCAGGTAGCAATCTGGAAGGGTGAGCTCACGCCTTCAGCTTTCCCTCTGCAAGGTCTGCTCTTTTCAAGCATTCCTGATGCCCTGAGTTTCTCAACCCTGAGCCACGTGGGCTCGGTGTCCACCACCCTTGCTCAGGAGTGGCACCGAACACGCGGCCAGTGAAACCCTGGAAGCCAGCTGGTGGCATGGTGTTGCAAATGCTTAGGTGTATCTTAAGCTATGGGAACTCTTGATTCATCTGAGAACGTGGCACTCCAGGTGAGGAAAATGAAGGAGCCACTCTTGTACATGTTTCATGTTTAAGAGACAAAGGACTATTATATGTATAATGGTATCAGCAAACTTGTAATTGCAGGCACCTTGTATTTGCAGTACAGAGTCCTGCTTTTATTGGCCCAAGAACGCAGATTAAAGGTCTTCCTTTCCCTTTTACTCTGTTGGGATCTACAATTTCTGGCAATAATAGAGTGGCCTTCTTGGCTTACAGATGAAGCTCTTTCTAAAGGAGCTCTCTAGCTCCTCGTCAGCATCTATACTTTCTTTGGGGGATTTCCAAGCAACCACTACCCTTCTGTCCATGGATTTGTGAGAAGAAGGTGTTTTCTCTTGAAGAACCACCGCTCGGTGCCGATCGACCTAGATTGCAGCTTCTGCTTCTCAGGTATAGTTTCCCTGCTTGGGTGAGTCACGGCAACTTCATGGACTGCTGAAAGAACCCTGCTAAATTTTTTTTGGGGGGGTGAAAGGAGGTTGCATGATAATTTGCACAAAAAAGAATGTTCCACATGCCTATGGATCCGCCAAGAGAAATTTCAATATCTGGATTATTAGGAAATGTAGTTATCTATCTAGTAACTGACAGATGTTGTGGAAAACCAAAGCTGTGTCTTGCTGTGCGCAGAGGCAGAACCAGTGAGGATGAAAACACCAGCTCAGAAGCAGCACGATCAGTGTTCCAGCGTTCTAATAAGGTACTAAATAAAAGCTCTGCCTGACGTTATTTTTCTCCCAGTGCCGTTCCTGTGGATGTAGAGAGTCAGTGCTGCAGTGCACCTACTGATCCAGTTTACAATAGCTCCCTGCACAAGTGAGGGTTTGCAGGATCAACTCCTGGCTAAAAGGGACAAAACCAGGTCAGAGTATTGACAGCAAAGAATTCTGAGTCAGGAATCCTGGCTTTGGTCTAATGGCTTGACTGCAATTTAATCCTCTTTAGGCATAGCTTTTTATTCCCTCCCCCCTCCCTGAGTTTTTGTGTATGTGTTTTACAACTTGCTATGGTTCACAGGGTTGTCTGGTTTGCTGGCTTCCACGTGAAACAGTGTGTCTTAGCATTTTGAAACATTGTTATCGCAGAGAAATTGCCTTTTTTGTTCCAAAATTGTGCATCTTAGACGAACCTTCTAGCCAGGGATAAGGAAAGCGTTTGCTGCAGAGCACAGCCTGATTTCTAGTTACAGCGCCTTTTCTCTGCTTCCTCTGTAGAGTTAAGGATCATTGTTTATGGGAGGGGATAAAGAAGCAGAACATGCAGATCTGTTTCATTTTTAGTCCTCCCACTGATCTGCAAGGTGACTGTGAAAACTTACTCTTATTTTTCCTCGCTATGGTTTATACTCTTGGGGCTTTGATATTCCCATCCTTCACATAGCAATAATGCTATTTTATGTTTTGTAAAGGCAGAGGATTTTGAGACAGGTGGTTGAAAAATACAGTTTTGAGCCTACAAACCCTTGAAGTCAGTGAAGATTTCCTTTGCCTTAAATAGGCTTTGGATCCGCTCTTAGGAGAGCAAAATGTCCACAAAGATTCATTGTTTTGCCTACTGCATAGCAACCGGCAACATAAAGCCTTTTCCCAGATGTGTTTATTTAAAGGCTTTATAAGGTCAGTTTAAAAAATGAACTGGAGTTGTAGCCATTGTTTTAATGCCGATGTTGGTGTATCGGTGTTAAAAAATAAAGTGAACTAGCATGTCGCTGTAGGAAATGAAGACCTGTATGTGAGAGAAGAAAAGAAATCCATTTCAGAGGGACGCAAAACTGGGATAGGTACACTAACGTGTTAGCTTTTAAAGAATTGCCTGGTGTATTTGAGAATTCCTATGTAATTCCAGGTCATATGGGAATATTATTACAATACACTGCTTTATACAGTTAGAGAATCAATTATTGTTTTTGATAATTCTCATCATGCAACAAAATCAAGTATTGTGGAAGAGCATTGTGCTGTACCATCCATAAAACTGATATATCCCAATATTTTTTTAAGGAGCACTTAGTTTTCATTAGGCAAGCATGGGTGGAAGGGAGAGCATGAGAAGCAGAGAATTCACCATGGGAGTGAGGAGGTGGAATATCTGTATGGGTTAGCATATTTTTATCAAGGAATGAATTGGATTAATATCCTCTGAAAACCCACTGTGAGAAGAATAAACGTGGATTTTGACCTGTGTATGCATTTTATTGTACAGTGCAGCATGGCTGTATTTATACTCTGCAGGAGGAAAACTACTTCTTAGCAGTTTCTTCCATTTTTACCTTTTTTTGCTGGGTAACCCTTTGCTTTTATTCCAGTAAAATGCAAGATAAATGCCCATTTCAGCCTTTTAGATCTTGGAAATAATGGTGTATTAAATGTGATTAAGTTGGGAATTACCCTTAAGCAGGGTCATAATTACTGTAGATTTAGATGGCATGTTATACAAATTGCTGTGTGCTCGTAATTACAAATTGAGTTTGTTGCACTCTCGGGGTTTATAAACTTTATCTTAGCTATTAACACATTAAATAACAGTGATTCATGCAAATTACTGGAGAACCCAGAATTTCAGTGTTGTGCTTTATCTAAGGTTTAATTATATCTTTGTATTAGAAATAAAATACGGTTAGCTTTAGCGAGGGAGATTGAATAGTCCAAGTGTAAGATTCACTACCGCGATATTGTTAAGCGTGATAATAGTAACAAAATTGGAACGGCCTTCCTGAGTTTGTCAGTAGTAATTGGTACCGCGAATGAGCCCGTGGTCAGCAGTTGAGCTCTCCCCGTGTTCAGCCAGGCTGCTCGCTTCAGGTTTATTTACCCTGAACTTCTGGACTGATCTTGTAAGTTCTTGGTTTAAAATCTTTGTTTGCTTCCTCTTGCAGAGATTTCAGAGTTCCTTAACTGTTTCTTAAGTCAATATTTTCTTTTTCCTTTTTTCTTTTTTCATGGAGCAAAGATAACTTCACGTTCTACTATTAATAGAGCTCCAACAAATTGCCAGGAGTGGTGCTAGGACATGAAGAATTACTTTGCTATCATCTCCTTACCCTGCGCTTCTTATTTCTACAGTATCTTGGGGGCAGCTGTCGGGCTGGTGAGGTGTCACAGGAGCACCATAAAGTGGGAGAACAACAAAGTATATTGTCTTTACATGTCCTGTTGGTTCTGCCAAAGCTTCCTATACAAAACGCAGATAAATCAAGTGGCATAAAAGCCGGCATTGGCTTTGTAATGTTTGAAGAGCTTCTCCTCTCCCTGTTTTCTAGGCCTGAAGCATCACCTCTGTGTGTTCAGCACAGAGCATAAACACTGCACCTGTGTTGTCAGGAGAGCAAAAAATGTAGCTACATGCCAACAAAGAATCGTCCTAAAAAAGTCATGTCCTCCGTGTCTGTGAAAAGTCGTTACTGTTTAGCTGAGGGACACTGGATTATGCAATATGGATTATGGCTCCTTTTACCTGAGGGAAACTGGATTATGCACAGTGGATTATGGTTCAACAAAGACAAGTTTGGGAATGCTGAAACATAAACAACAACAACAACAAAATCTCTCCACAAATAATTGCATCGGGCTGCCTTGACTCCAAACGTGTAGCTCAGCAGGGATGTTTCCTATGTTGAATTCACCCCCCCGCGCCGGCACACACACATTGGAATACATGCGAGATCTTAAATATGTAGGTGATTTTGGCATTTAATGTCCACTTTACGTTTTTTGAGACTTAACGACAGTCGCCGGCCCG
>NW_009723046.1:0-6533 GCF_000703405.1 Apaloderma vittatum
TCATCCCGCTGCACTCGGGATGCAGCTGCACCGGGGTCACCCTGTCCCGCTGGGGTACGCGGCTGCCTCAAAACACGGACGGACTGAACATTGCGCCTGCAAAGCAGGAAGACGTTACCCGACTAGAACCCCAGCGCCTCTCCCAGCTCTCCTACGGGCAGCGAAGCCAGCGGCGCCGGGGGAATGCAAGAGTCTGCTCCAGAAGGAAATGGCCAGGGGGGCTGAGGGAGCAGAGGGACACACGCACAGCCGTGCTAGCACCTTTGAGGAGCTGGGCAAAAAAAGGAAGGAACGGGATCTGCAGGACGACAGCTCGTTGAAGCTGGACACCTCCCACCACCGAATTACTAAGAGTCAAAGGCTCCAGAAGAAAACCAGCCTGTCCTCATCACAGAGATGATGGAAAGTGGGGCTGGAGCACACCCAGACACCAGTGAGGGTCCCCAGGCAAATGCAAACATTTCATATTCCGCCATGATTTACACCAGGGGCTAAGAAAAGCACCACGTCAAGAAACCAGGGACATCATCCTTCAGACATACAGAGCAACTTCACTCACTAGACCGTTTCCGTGGGATCCCCCATCCACTTTTTTTTCTACATGCGAAGGTTTTCAAATCCTTTTGCTTCAAGCTGATTCTCATAATTAAAAGAACTGATAAAAAAGCCTTCGTTAAAGGGATCTGTGCATATTAGAGTTCATTAAAATGTAATTCCCACAAAACAGGACATTTTAATCTATCCATACTTGGGAAAAGAGGGGGAAAAATTAGCTATTCCCCCTCACCGACGTGTATCTGTAGGCCATATGTGTTAATTACAATTTACTTGTCTAAATGAGAAAATTATACATTAGCAAGTAGTTAACTAGTTATTAACTCAATTACTCTTCAGAGATTTGGGATAAATTATACTCCCAACTAAGGTGTCCACTCTAGCTTGTATAGTATTACTTTAAATATTCTTCAATCTGCAGAGAAGTCGCTGAAAGCATTAAAACCATCATGTGCATCTGGAAAGTGGGAGTAAAACAGTGTTTTCCTTCTATGTTTCACAGCTACCTTGTACTGGTATTAGTATATACTACGTTTACATATAATAAAGTACCATATGAGGTAAAATGATCCAGAACAGGCCTAGTCCTCAACTGGAGTGAACTGATTCCTTGGAGCAGCACCATTTTCCACCAGTTCACCTGTTCAGCGTATCAGTGGCTTCACTTGATAAAAACCATTCAAAGTATCAGATATCCAGTCTTGCAGAGAAACAAGCTCAGTACCTTCAGATATGAAGTTGCTGGCTTTTTCTTTTCAACATTCACACAGCAATACTTTGCACAAATGCTATATCCTCAGTCTAACTGGTATGTAATGAACTATTGATAGATGACAGCAATCGTGAGTGACTGCTATTACATCTTATTCCATGAGTGGCAGAATGAATAGCATGAATTCATTTCAGAGTGAATGAATACCTTCAAAGCACCTTTCATAAAACAGGAGCCTTCAAAGCAGGGTTACCATTTCCAGAGATTCAATATTGCTCCAATTTATTTTTCAGACAGACGGCCAAGCACATCCTCACTGCAAGTCTTTTGAGGTCGGACACTGGAGCCGACTTTGGTTCACCAATTTTAATACACAGGGTATGTTCCCAAAACCAATCGTTACTGTACCCACTAATCATATTGCACTGTATGGCACACAGTGCGGCTCTGTTGCTGTCACCTGGCGGTCACCCTACAGACAGACTTAACCCATTACTGCACTGTGCTAGTCTTCAGGTGGATTTGCTGCATGTTTCTTGCAGGCAACAGCACCCTTAGTGTTCACTGAATACGAGGTGAGGTTTCCCAGCGGAACAACTACAGCACACAATCCTAAGAAGGCAACAGCCTTGGCCAAACCACAGGACTCCTGTTAAAGTATTTCCTATGCTCTGCTGAAGTTGCCACCTGGCACCCATTCTGCCTCACTTCCACCTGGCATGTTCATGTCAAAGTACAAAGACAATACTGTAGCAAACGAAAGGGTGGATGCCAGCAGCACGCTGCTATCACTTCCTCCAGGACAGATACCTTAATTTACATGCTCTGAAAACTGTGGCTTCATCCAAGACTGGGAACTTTGATAGTGTAGTGCGCATTAGGAATTTCTGGGAAGGGCAGAGCTCAGGCTGCTCGGTCGTTGTGCCCCTTTCCCAGACTCACGAGGGTCCCACACACCTTGTGCTGCAGCACACAGGGTAAGTGAGGCAGGGACATCTCCACAAAAGCCACGCGTGAGATTTGTGCCATTGACATTTATCCCACCAGAGAACCACAGAATGGTTTGAGCTGGAAGGGACCTTGAAGATCACCCCTGCCCTGGGCAGGGACCCCTCTCTCCCACCAGCCCAGGTTGCCCCAAGCCCCGTTTAACCCGGCCTTGGGCACTGCTAGGGGGGAGGCACCCACAGCTTCTCCAGGCCAGCACCTCGCCACTCTCATGGTGAAGAAACCAACGTTGGGAGGGAAGACCATTTTCAGTATCTCGGAGTGTCCAAGTCACTTGTGCCACTGATGCTAACGCAGGTTCCCAGTAAGCACCGGCCCCAAGCTGAAAGCCGCTGCGCACCGCGAGCTGCATGTTTTATTAAACGAGCTGCCTTCTCAAATTTGGTAACTTCCCACTCCTCCCCTGCAGACACGTTTGAAATCATCTTCCGATCACTACAGTGAACCAGATAAAACTCACTGGGAATTAGGAAATTTGCCTCCCACTGGGTGTATTGAGTCTTAGATGATGAAAATAAATAAATAAATAAGCCCTCGAGTTTCCCCCTGAACTGCAGTGTAAATACATCTTAAGAGTGGTGCAAGTGGTTTGAAGAGCTTGTTTCGCTTGTTCCATGCAAATATCAAGATTAACAGAGAGATTAATTATGTCCCATTTTTCTCCTTACAAAGGATACGGGCAGATTTAGAATAACAAAAATAAACCCTTTGGATTAATATTCATAACACAGTGCTGAGCAGTACAAAAGCAACTCATTTTTTATGTAGAAAGGGGGAGAAAACAAACTGTCAAGAGTGCTCCAGAAGCATAAATACATATTAAATAAGGAAGTCTCACAGGATGTACTTTCTCAGTCTGCTGAAAGAGGGTTGGGTGCTCAGAAAGGGTGTGCTACATGTCATGGTCTCGGGGAATGAAACCCAGTTAAAGAATTCTGAATCCAGGTGTCTGTAAAGTCAAAATGCTCCAAGTAACTGAGAAACATCTAAGAAGTTTAATTTAACATGCAGCACAGTAACAATTATTAACGATTCCATAGTTGACACTATTCTACTTGCTATGGCCTCCCCCTCAAAAAATTCAGTCTTAGCAAGACTGTACTCAGCTCATCGGGTTTGGAAACAAATGCTCCCTAACAGCCAGATCAGGCCTTTTCTTCCGAAGCTTTGTGTGGTTACAGGACCTCTGCTACTGCCACTAAGTACAGGGCTGTAGAATTTATAAATGCAGACATCAACACATAAATGTATACGTGTACACTCAGATTTGTTATTTTCAGCTCACCACTTATTTACAAATTTCATCAAGTATATTTTTTAAAGCTACTTAATTAGACAAGATTTATGTTCCACGTTTCACTGGTAATCAGAAAAATCAAGGCGATTAAGTCAGTCCTTTAATGACATTCTGACTTCCTTTTTGGAGCAGTTTAAGGTAACAGCCCATTTTATATATTGGATGCAACAGAGACATAACTTAATACATATAATTATGCAGTTTGCAAATGTGACAGCTCTGATGTTGCTGTAGTACAAGTCTATGCAGTTAAATTAGAATTATAATGACAGCAATTACACTAATTAGCCTTTTTTTCTAGTTTGTTACCAGCAAAGTTTTGTGTATTTACAGAACAGCTACTTCTGCCTTCTTCTCCTAAAAATCCACCATAACCAATTCACTGAAAAGCTAATTTATCACAGCCATATAATACACAAGTAACATTCAGAGATGAAAATGCAGATGCCAAAAGGGTAAGACTCCAAATCCACACAATGTTTTTCATAAATTATTTACATGCACGGTTTACAACTGTAACGCTTAGAAGTTGAGACAGGCATGGGGTGAAATTTTTAATGTAATCCACAGGCAGCACCAGAATTTCTGTGTAAGAGCACACACACCAGAGAACTGCTCTGCAAATGGCACGGGAAGAGCAAGTTTTCTCCTGCCTGACAGAGCGGCACACCGTGTCTATACTGTTCAGGAAGAGAGATGAACACTGCTGGTGTGTGCCCCGTCCAAACACTGCGCTCAGGGACACCCCACGGACAGCCCGCAGTGGGCAGCCTGCTCCAGCTCCTTTCTGCTCCAGAATACAAACCTCGGCTGAGCGCAGTCTTGAGGGGACACTGAGCCAACAATCAGCCAGGTACATGCAGTCTTAGGATAGAAACCCCGACTCCCTTCGCAGCTCAGCTCTGCAGCGCCTCCTGCTCAGGATGTATTGGGACATGACAAGCTGCCCAAGAGGAAAACCCCTTCTCTGCCCCAAACAGCAGCGAATCAGAAAAAGCCCTGCTGGCCTTAAAACCAGCTCCTCAACAGCAGTCACGGCTCCCACGCACCTTCAGAGCACGAACCTCCCGAGCAGCCTGCCCTTTGCACCGGAGGATTACAGCGGTCCTGTGCTGTGGTTAAAGGATAGAGCCGAGCCCCAGAGCGGGTCATTGAATTTAACACTCTCAGCAGTAAAAGTCTGACTCTGATTCTTCTGCTAAAGCCCTTTAACACATGCCTCTAAAAAGCACTGAGCTTGAACCAGTGTGATCCTAATAGCCCCTGAGCTGGCCTAATTACCGACCCGGAACTTTTATTCACTGAAGTCAGGGATCAGATACCAAAACGCTCGTCTAGGTGATGTAACGTGCCTTATCATAAGTCACCCTCCCACGGGGGAATCAGCAACTGCAGGGAGCGTTTTAAGTGAAGAACAGTTCGGCTCTCTCTCTGGTACCTAACAGAAGTGGCTGGTTTCCAAAAAAAAATTCAGAGACAATTTAATCGTATTGACTAGCTGACTGGAAGTGCTACAGAGCTCACAGGTGCAAAATTCACTTAGAATGGGATCCCCTCCAGGTTATATTATTCCACAATAGGCACACAGGACTCACCTTGAGACTGATTTAGGCTAATTTCCTAATATACTGAATTCCCACAATTCCAGCTGCTATCAGTAAGAGCTATATGCAGCCATGCCTCAAACTCAGGGAGTCCCAGCTGTGTGAAGTACAGGTGCAACATAAAAGGCTTTTATTTATTTCTTGAACAAACAAACTTCATTTAAATGGTAGACATGTCCCTCTGTATGGAGCTGGCATCACATACTTGTTACTAAGAACCACAACATGAGAGGCTAGTAAAAATCATTAGCCAAAAATTATACTGGCCAATAAAACGTGAAGTTTCACTCCCTCACATACACATTTCCAAGTCCTACTACTTCCATTTTTATAGAGTAATAAGCCAGGTGACAGAAGGGCAATGTCTACGAGAACAACCAAGGAAGGTACAGAAACAGCCATCCAAATTCTAGTTGGGGGGGAAAAAAAGAAGGGTTCCCAGAGGAATTAAATTCATGGCCTTTTTACAACAGCTTTACCTCCCTGCCTGTGTTTCACCCAGGGCACACACTGCTTGTGCACCCCGCAGAGCACTTGCTCTCAGCCCTAGCAAGTGCTGACGGGGCCCAGCCCAATTATAACCAAGCAACCCACGGGATATTTTTTATTGCAACATTACCTTTAAAATGCTTCAGTCATTTTTTGTCATTATTTGTCATGGCAACGGCAGTTGAGCCTTTTCTTTCCTGGCCCTCCCATGAGTATCGCTCCAAACCTTCCGCTCCTGTTCTCTGAACACGAGGGATGCTGATGTGCACCCTATGGGCACTCGGGAACGACTTGAGCTCACTTTTTGCGTTCTTGCCCTTCACCTTCAGCCCGACCCCAACAGATTTCCCTCCCCATCGCGTACGGGAACCAAACAGGGACGGCACGGGGAAAGAACCTGCGCATCGGTGCAGACACGGGCTGCGTTCCTCCCGCGCCCGTCACCTCCTCTCCCACCCAGGGGCACCCTCTGCAGCTGTCAGCCCATCCCCGGCCACTCGCACCCCGAAACCCGGGCACGGGGGGATCCCTCACCTTCCGATTCTCTGCTGTGGGCCAGCCTCAAGGACTTTTCCCTTATGATCTTAGAATCAGATCACGCTGTACAGCTTAAGGGCAATTCACATAACTTTTACTAGAATCCTTTGAATTTAATCTCTTTTCTGGGACATTACAGTCACCGTAGCACTTTGTGCAGCTCACCTTCCGCAATTTTCGGAGCAGATGGCAAAGACACTGGGATACTAGTACAAACCCTCCTATCCAGGAGCCCAGAAAACACTACTTGCACTTCTTTAACTTCTGTGAGCCACGAGCCCCGTTGGGTTCGTTTAGGGGAAGTTTGCGCTCCGTCCCGTAAGGAACCCAG
>NW_009723047.1:0-5727 GCF_000703405.1 Apaloderma vittatum
GCCGCAGCTCCAGCAGCTGCTCTTAGATACGTCATGTTTGAATGCTCTGGTTGTGTGTTCATCTCGGTTTCAGATCCAACCAAAAAACTCTTCAAAATTCCAAAGGCTTTATCACCAGTTCAGGTTTAAGGTAAATCACCAGCGGTGCCTGCACTTCACTAGCATGTTAATGAAGGAAAAAAGAAACCATGAATCTGTGCATCACATAGCGCAAAGCATTTAGAAGCAGCTTCTTCGTGGTGACAGACATTGCTCGCCCTTGGCAAGTGATTGCTGACACCTATTTCCAAACTGGATTTCAGTGGGAATTCTGCTTGAACAAGGATTTCAAGCCTGATTCCTGCACTTCATATATGCCAGCAAGTATTAATTTCAGTTACTCAGCTCTGTACGTTTTTAGCAGAGAGCAATACAGCTTCAAGACTTAATTCCACGTACTTGCACTGTTCAGTAAATTTATCCACGAATAAGGAAGTCAGAGTGTGGTTTCTGCTTCTATCACTACCTAAACAACCATATAAGCACTGCACTTTTTGATGTACTTTTTTTTTTTTGTAGTACCAATAAATGTTATTTGTCTATTCTAACCAAGATCTGTTTGTTTCTTTTTTCATGGCTTTGTATATCATGCTACAGCAAAGCAGTAACCTCCTCTTTTGAAAAGGAAGGACAGCAATTAATTTTCTTATGCATCAGTACCGAATTGTTACTAATAAAATGGCCTAGCCCCTGACTTTGTTTACTACAGTGAAGCAACCACTAAGGAAAGAGAAGCTCAGAGATGAGGATTTGGCAAGCCAGAAACCACATTTTGTTTTCCATGTTCTCAGCACATTACTATTTATTTTTTGCAACCATCACCATGCGGTAAATTCTGCTGATATAAATAGCATATAGAATTAACAGCTATACCTGACACTCACTGCATGAACAAATAAAACCTTGTTAAGCAGAAGGGGAAGTGTTCCATTATAAAATAACAATATTTACAATACAAAATGCAGATCATCACAAACAACTATTGTTTGTCTACTTCTAACACTACTAGTTCTGCTGAGTAATCTCTCCATTTCACCGACAGTTCAATCTCAGTGGAACTACTTATTAAATCAAAATTAACAGCACAAAACCTGAGACTTATGTGAAAAGATTTTAGGTTTATATTCACCACATCATTTTAGTGTCTGACAGCATGAGTGTGTTGGTAGGTCACAGACTTCCACAGTACCTGCACAGCCTGATGAGAAAAGCAGGAATTAGGCACAGAAGTGTTACTTTCTAGTGCCTATTTTGTATACAGCTTCCACCTGGAGCCAGAGAATCCATCAATCCACTATCCACTACGAAACCAGTATCTGTGCTTTTGTAGAAAAGCTGCAGCTCTTGTGAAATGTAAGTTTCGTGTAAGCATGTTCATGCAAAAAAAAAAAAGTTGAGGGAACCAGTTTTGGCTAATGGGTATCCCACATGATATAGTAGCAATAGATCTGTCAAAAATTACTCAGAACCTAAATATGTAGAAGTCCGCACACACCTTTATTTATCTAGCTCTAATCTTTGCTCCTGAATGCGTGCTTAACCAGCAAAAAGGGGAAGAAAAGGCCTTGTGCTTGTGGGAGTGCAGTGTGAGGGGCTTAGCTACAGGCTTCCCTCTGACCCCGAGTTCCTCGCGTACTTGGACCAAACGAACAGTCTCAGCCAGTTACAGCGCACGCACCCCCCCATTCCACACGACTGGGGCTCCCTGGAAAGTCTATTTAAATAGGCCATTGAAAATTTAGTAGTAGTAGTAGAAATAAGGTTAGTATTATTATAGAGTTGCAGTCACTGTAATGTCTACTCTGTAACTGCTCTGATCTTAGAAACAGTCAGTCATTCTACTCTACCCTTCCTCTTACTCATATGCTACAAATATTACATAAGGACCTACACTTAGGAGCTCAGTACTGCAAACTGATCTATAACTATAGATCCAGTCATGCCAAAGATTATTTAAAGTATCAGAGCAGCCACTGAAATTTGTGTTCGTTCCCTTTCTGCTTAGACCACATCCAATGTTAATTAAAAAAAATTAAATGCCTTGCCATTGTTCGTGCTTTTAGCAGCAAGGGATAATCGATACACCTGGTAAAAAAAATGGAATAATTTTATGTACACAACCTAAAGGGATTACTTACTGTTCAAAAAATTATTCAAGAAAATGAGCAACCTAGATTCCAGAAAATACAGCAATGAATTATTGAAATGTCCCATTAAAATACATTCATGCCAAACAGATTTAAGATATACGAAGTATTTCAAAGAGATGTGGACTTTCTCCGCTATTGATATTAGCCTTTACTCAATATGAGTTTGAAATACATGAGAGAATATGCTGCTGAACTCCATGTAAGGTACCTGAAACCATTCACATTGCTGCTTTAACTAGGTTAAATGAAACCTGATCTGGATTCCACTCGCTCATAAGACTGGAATGCTGAAAATGGTGTAATCTATTTATACATCAAATTGAAGAAATTTTGTGTGTCTTTAAATTTTGCTGAATTCCATTGTATTAACTAAGTATCAACAGTTCACAAACTGTTTCGTGTTCAAACTGAGAAAGGAAAAAACAGACCAACCTGACTTATTTGTCCTAAAGCCAGGATTTATTTCTTGGCTTTTCAAGTATGGACCAAACCCAGGTCCTGAGAGCGGTGTCCCCGCAGCAGTAACTCATTGTTAGTGCCAGCACACGCAGCTGCTTGAATAACAACTCCAAAATACATACTCTTGTTCAGCATCAAGATCGTACGACAACCCCAGACTGGATTTGCAGCTCAGATTGCTTCTTTCTGCCTCCGAAGCAGGAGCGATGCAAAGCACGGCCGAGCACAAGGCTGAGCACGACGATGCAAACGAGAGCAGCCAAACCAAGCCCAAAATCCATGCAGGAATTGACGGTAACGAATCCAGTGAGAAGCAACCTCGGACTCCCCTGGACAAACAGCACTCTTTAGACAGATGTTCCATCTAATGCTGAAATTTCCCTGTTATTTACACAGTCCTTCAGGTGCGCACACTCTGCGACGTGTTACGGTGAAAAGAGGGAAGGCGCTCCCCAGACTGTTCCCAGCCTCGCAGCGCGGTGAGGAGCAGCTGCAGCACAAGGTGGTTCAGAGACAATGACAGCACCTGTTGTGCTAAGGACCCCTCCATGGCTCTGTGCAAACGTTCATCCTGGATTTTAGCATATCTCAGTTAAGCAAAAAGCAGCTTCCACTGACATTTACTGGGTTTTGCTATTGACTTGAAAGGGGTCAGGTTCTGGCTAACAACAACTGCTGAGATTTCATGATATTTACTCATTTCTGTTTGCACTTTAAACGTGTTTCCATGTGTGCGATGGCTTCCATTTGTCTTCAGTTGTTGGTCGTGTTAATTTTTTATCATTAGTTGTTGGATTTATTTCCCACATAGAAGACAATGAACTGCAAAGACAAAAAAGAGCATTTTTGTTAGGGTCAGGAAAGAGGAAATTTCCATGCTTTTTGTCATATGAGACTTTAAGTTAGAGCCTAAAGCTAAATGCTGCAGCTACTGTTTGCTGGTTCTCTTGACAGTTAATGGCCTTTATAAATGCAAAAATCCTACTTAGACATTCAAGTAACTCATTTGCCCTTTGCTGTGCCCCTCTTCCCTCCAGCAGTCTGTAACCTGGAATTTGTCTTCCAGGTCTTGCAGTTAATGTCTTGCAACCTGAAATTCAAAAGGACTTGAAATTCAAATTACCACTGCACCTCACTCAGTCAGGCCTGAGACCATTTGCGGTGATTTAAATGGGTTTTGAGAACAAGAATAATTTGGATAAATGTCTTACTAGTTTAATAAAATGGTAAATGTGCAGTTTACAGTGAAGGAATTTCTGATATTACTGTTTTTTTAAAAAATTTAAGATGTTAACACAGAATCTCAACACAAGAATGATCTGGGAGTGCATTATTAAAATTCCAAACTGGTAAACCTCAGTTCATACACGTGAAAGTTTAATTTTTAGCAGCTCCTAAGTTTCTGTTCAAATTTGAGAAGAACCAGTGATAAATGAATTGCGTATCGCTCGTCCATTACTGTGCCAGTAGGGTACTATTTCTAAGGCACGACCTCACAGCCTGAGCAAAATCTAGGTCTCAGTACTCCGCACTACAAAAGGCAGGTGGAGCGATGAAGACTTCCCTTCGTCTGCAGACAAGGCAGGCTGATAGATGGGAGAGGGGAAACAAAAGCTATAAAGGGAGAAAAATAACTTGTACAAGTCTGCACGGCAGATAAGCACCAACTTAGGCGTAAGATTGAAGTTAAAAAACTAATGCCCTGAACTTTTCCTACCGACTTCTGCACAAACAATTTCAGCCTGGACTCCGGAGACTCGGGTGACTGCGCTATCTGTAGATCACACTGCGTCCCCAGGCTAGTTTTTAATCTTCAGTGATAATCACCTAATGTTATTAAAGGCTAAGAAATGTGAACCTGTGAACTCTAGATACCAATAAATAGACCAGTTCCCTTCGATAATTCCTACAGTTTTCTTTTTAAAATTATTGTGTTTTCAAAATTTTAAATTTGCATATACACCTACTAAGATACGTCTTGATGCACACACGCGTACACCTCTAGCCACGAGCGTGCCTGTGGCGCCGTAAGCTCCGTGCGTGTTTAACGTTTTTAATGTACAGTATCTATCCCTGCCTGAAAGATAGCTTTAAGCTATCATCAGCGTGAAGGACCACCTTTTGCCCATTTAAAATCACCAAACAAACAAACAGAACATTTTAGTACCATTTTCACCGGATATGCACATGTGGTCAGTGTTTGAGTCCTTACAGCTTATGCTCCAGAGGAGTTTCCTTTCTGTCTTCGGTTACAAATGCTCACCTGAACATACTTGCAGCTGTCTGGCACGTGCTCCGCAGTTGTCCCTAGCAGGAAAACCTGGATGTGTGATGTTAGAAAATGAAGAATAATACTGCCAGATGTCAAACTTGCAAGGACCTACTGAAATGCGGGACGAAATCCACGTTCAGTGCGTGGAGACAGAGAGCAGCCTCCAGAGCCAAGCGGGAACCTCACTGCTGTGAGGAGTCCCTGCCATGCTGGTTCCTGCACTGCCTTGTTGACAAGAGTGTGAAGAAGACACATGACCAGTGCAAGAAAGAACAGGCGATGGCATGCGTTAGCCTTCGAGGGTCAGTGCACATCAGTCCTGCAGCAGACTTTCTGCTCCCTCGGTCTCTGAGGCTGAGAGATTCTGCGAAAGACGCGTCTTCTGCATGACCGGTGCGTGACCCTTAAATGCCAAAACATGTAAATTCACCTGCAGCCCCCACACGGCAGAACTACGAGCGTGCAAAGTTGCTAATGGCTCTCGTTGTTACTGAACCTGTCCGGGGACGATCCCTATGAAATGTGCCGTGGTACAAGGCGGATGGAGTGGGAGCGTGACACCCCTGCGCTCCCCTCTGCTTGCTAGATGTGTCCTGGCCAGATCTCGAGAGAGCAGGAGCACACGCACGTACACACAGAAACCACCAGAGTCCCGCACACAGAAACTCAAACAGGAGTCAGGTGGGAACTTCTTTTAACTTGCTGTGGCAGATATTTTTCTTGAAGGCAAAAAAGGAAGATACACACGCTTGATACTTAACAAAAACATCAGGGTGTTTGTGCCCAGCATACTAGAATACGGTTCAG
>NW_009723047.1:5738-6985 GCF_000703405.1 Apaloderma vittatum
CGATTCAGCCTTGCAAAAACACCGTCAGTGCAACGCTGCCAGGCCATTGTGTGGGTTATTTGTGTCTATCTTGGCTAACCTGGCCATGGGCTGTAGCAACGTGACTTTTCAGAAGCCCTTCTGGTTTGCTAGTGAATCCATTTATCTTGCTCATTCCTGTTCATCCTTTCCTTATTTCACCTTTTATTAATCTCCCTTTCTCCTTTGCTAGACTGCACTAAGCGTCAGCCAAATAGCCCATTCCTCATCACGTTTTAGGTTCCATTACGATATTTATATATACACAGTTCACGAAGGGAGGGTTAACAACTGACTGTCTCAATGTGGGATTTAGGATTTTATAATTTCAAACGTTAATTTATTCTGAACAATGACAGTGGAAAGTTAATGGATTCTAAGATAGTGTCTTTGCTATTTTAAATTAGACCTATCTAAATTCGAGGACCATTATACTTTACTAAGCTGTATTTTCATACAGTGATGTTATATAGTAGTTGCATAAAAATGAGAGGAAAGTAACTTTCCATTTTGGTTTTCCACACTGTTGGGAAAAACGTCTGTTCTTAATGCTCGACAGCCTACTGGCAGCTGTTGTTGTGGTTCAATGCCGAAAAAAGTGTTACCCTACCTGTTACAGGTCTGTGCACCCGTACAGCCAGAAAGAACGGCATCCCACTAATTATGAAACAGCCCACAGCGATTTCGAAAGGTCACTTATAGGGGCAGGTCTGGCAGAATAACCTCTGTCTCTGTTTTTAAGGCTCCCTTGCATGGTTTTTTTTTTTAAACGGCACTTCTTGAGGGAGACCTTTTCGCGTTTTCCTGATGTGAAATACCACACACAAATCCAATAGTCGACAGGTAAGAATCTTCACACCCTACATATTTAAAAGGTACTACAATAAAGCAAAGAAAATGTTCAATATTACAGTTTGGATGACATTTTGCCACCTTTGCTCATGACAAAGTCCTCCGTGGGCAACCTTACTGACTGAAAAGTATTTGTTGGCCTGTTGAGGAATTAAAAAAATCCCGATCCAGAAGTTATCCCGTCTTTACTGTGGTGAGCTGTTCTTTGCCCTCGTGAAATTTTCTCCGAAGACGATCACCAGCCCTGTTCATAGACGGATGCCACAGGCGGCCCCAGCTGCTTCACCTCCCGACCAGCCTGAAAAATAAAACCGGGCTCCTGCTGACCTCACCGGTACCCGCGGTACGACCAGCAGAGCCGGGCGATGTGTCGCACC
>NW_009723048.1:0-331 GCF_000703405.1 Apaloderma vittatum
GAGGTTCATCCAGGAACGCCGGGTTTTATGGGTTATCCGGCGGGGAAGCAAGATAAAGGAAAAGGTATTTCCATAGCGCTCCCTTTCTTAGCTCACCCTCCCACTGCGGGCAGGGGAGGTGTCTGGGCTACTTTTCAAATGCAATAAAAAACTCTGAATTTTGTTCCCGCTGTTCAGTTTTACTTCCTGCTGTAGCACTCACCTGCTTAACACCTCCAGCAAAAGTAAACAAATCAGCTCGTAATTTACCTATGATCTCTGCTCTAACTTGCCTTTTTATGTCTAGTCTTTTTCTGCTGAGTTTTATGTATGTGTGTCAGGGACATGGGGG
>NW_009723048.1:362-9698 GCF_000703405.1 Apaloderma vittatum
GGAAACCTTCTGCTGACTTTGTTCCCTTCCTGCCCGCCTCCTTAAAATGAAAGCAATACAAATAGAGAAACACACACCCACCCCAACCCACCCACAGCATTTCGATAAAAATAGCGTCATCCCTGGAAAGTGAAGGCAAAAAGTGCCGGCGAAACCTTTCAGCTAAGCCAGGTGTGTCGTCTTCCATGAATGCTGAAGGTTTAAGTGCACAGGAAACATCTCATCATTAGGAGATTACGGGAGCAGCCCAGTAGGTATTTATTGTCAAAGAGCTGTCACAGGAGACAAGCTGAGCCAGGAAAGACATAAAAACCAGAAGGAGAGGTAAACTCCCATCTGTGTGTGATCAGCTGCCTCCAGGTAGAGCCGCGCGAGTGCAGCTGCAGGAAGGCAAGCTTGTCTCTTTCCTGCAAGGTGGGCAGAACAGCCCTGAAAACAGGGCTCACATCGGCCCGCAGAGTTACAGCCCCTCTGACTGCCCACCCTGAGACACAGGGCACAGGGTGAAGTAATCCTAGCTCAGTGTCTCAGTTCAGAACTTACTTCCAAAAATCCCAGTAGCTGTGATATGTAGATGTACCTTCAAAGTCTTATGATTCACTCTAAAATGTTTCTAGTAATTACTTCTATTTTAAAGGCGTTAGTTAATTGCATTGTGTGTAGAATCTTCGCCGTAATTGTCCTTCAGAAAGAGGGAGAGCACAGCCAGTAAAGATTGCTTATTAAAATTAAACGCACTGTGGGCGTTTATTTCAAAGTGTAATTACTGAAATAAACAGTTGCGTTTATTGCAGGGTGCAGAGCTGCACATACAGACGGGTGCAAACATGCCTGTATGAGAAGCGCTGCATGTTGATTCTATGTCAGTTGCCTGAGAGAATCTGCAGGATCCTCTATGTTACATAGAATATAAAGACTACTACAGATACAAAGACGGTGTTACCTTGAGGGCAAGACGACCACTCTGAAATTGCTGCTACTAACCATTTGTACTTTATATGCAGAATACCGTTCTGTGGTAACTTCAGCTGTTAGCACTTCTGCACTGTGTTCAGAGCAGCAGCACTTATGGGAAACTCGGTCCGAGTGGAATAAGAAGAAACACACTAACTGAAATTCATTTAAAAGCATATAAACAGTTTCAAAAGCACTATTTTCCCCCTTGCTAATGATCCAACATAATTGTTGTAAACATCAGAGAGCAGATTCCCTAGACTGAGAACAAACAGGAAACATTTCTTCCCTTGGGGCATTTTTTCTCTTCTAAAAGGTATTGTCCCTGAGAAGGATAGAGAATAAAATTGCCTCTTCTACCACAACTACTGAAGTGCATATCATTATGATTTCTTTATGCTGTGGTAATACTCAGAGATACCATCGGTGCTTGAGGCCCTTGCGTTGCAGGACACAGCAGTAAAGAGATGTCCTGTAAAGATTACAGCCTACTTTTAACTTCTGCAAAACGTAGCTTTATAATGTGAAAGTGACTGGTTAGAGAAATCTCTCCCTTCTGAATCTCAGTGTTTATTATCCTGTGCCTTCTACAGATCGTGTTCAAGTTGGCTGTCGGGAGCTGCGATCCACCAAGTACATTTCTGACGGCCAGTGCACCAGCATCAATCCCCTGAAGGAGCTGGTGTGTGCTGGTGAGTGCCTCCCTTTGCCACTGCTCCCCAACTGGATTGGAGGAGGTTATGGAACCAAGTACTGGAGCAGGCGGAGCTCGCAGGAGTGGAGATGCGTCAACGACAAAACTCGTACCCAGAGGATCCAGCTTCAGTGCCAGGATGGCAGTATAAGAACCTACAAAATAACTGTGGTCACGGCCTGCAAGTGCAAGCGATACACCAGGCAGCACAACGAGTCCAGCCACAACTTTGAAGGAACCTCTCAAGCAAAACCTATCCAGCACCACAAAGAGAGGAAAAAAGTCAGTAAATCCAGCAAACATAGTACAAGTTAGAAGTCAGACATTCTCTCCCCTCTCATCTCCCTCTCCTTGTGCCAAAATTGAACTCACCTGTAACCATTTGCTTTTCCGTTCCGACTGCTCAGAGACAAGTCTGCCATTGCCGTGCTCTCAGCTGACACTCGTGCTTACTGCTTCGACCAAAATCAAGAGGGGCGTTCTCAGCATACGGACCTTTGGGGTGATTTTCCGAATGTGCAAGATGGGGAATAAGCGAGCCTTCAAAACCCACGCTATGAACTTTTGCATTTTCTCCAGCCATGGAGGCAAAGCAAATTTGCCACGAATATTCACTGAAGTCTATTTTGTAAAAAGATGCTTTGTTGTGTGTTTTCCTGAGAACGGTTACCACGCCTATTGCCTTCTATATCCTGTTTTATGAACTTCTGACAACAGCTTAAAAATACAACATCTAGTATCTGCTTTGAGACTCATTCTAAACAAAAGCCTTGCATGCTGACCTTTCTCTTATCTCAGTATATCGAAAACTAAAATATGCATGGCAGCAATCAAAAAGTAAAGCTGAACAAACTATTTATTTGTTGTTGTAATTATTTAATGAGCTTTTATGTGTGTTACTTCCCTCCAAAATGTTCTTATGTTTATAGCTTTTCTCATGTATCAAAGTATTTTCCTATGATTTGTGGCTGGATTAGAACATGCGTTTTGTAGATAATGTAAAATAGATATTTTAGCATTCTTGGTATATATATTTTCATTTTGAACATTCATAGACTTAGGTGTTGTTTTGAAGTAACAACATAAAAATAGTTTTTTTCATTCTCTATTCTGTATTATTTTTGTTTGAAAGTGTGCAATCAAAAGACAGATATGAGGACTTCCTTTCAAAATCATTGGTTTCCTTTTTTTTTTTTTACAAAAATAAACAATGCTAAAAAATGTATTGCCTGGTTCTATGTATGAAGAATCACATATTTTAATCAGTCACAATATTTAATCTTAAAAAGTGGGAGAACGTTATTTGGGTAAAAGGAATCTAGCCATGATATTTCATATTAAAACAATCTTTTTGTGTAGCCTTTCTGGATGTAAAAATCTTATATAGACATCTAACAGATGACGCTTATTAATGGTCAAAGCCAGGTTCTTATTTAATAATTCTCAAGTTGTACATTGCAAATGAAGTGTATATTTGGGAATTTTTTTAAGTTAGCAAGACATCACCATATTTTTTTTCTTTTTATTAGTGATGATCAAGTCAAAGACTAATGGTAAGATGAAACCGCACATTAGGTTTTCAGAGCCAACAGAGTCCTGCACATTATCCACAAATTCTTATAGAATGGATCAGCAATCTACCTTTCAAGACATTGTCCATGAATCCCCTGTTTGTAATCTTTCAAACTATATTGAAATACTACGGGCAAGATTTAATCATGGGATTCTGCTGTTCTTAAATCATTAACTTTTACAACCCATTTGCACCCAAAGAAAAGCTTACACAAGAGAAGTCATGAAAAGTCTTGCCTGATAAGGCCTCATGCAAGCTCTCTTTGACCTCTTTATCTCATTCCACTTTGCATTTTAATTCCAAAAGAGTCATTGTGAAGTTCCAGGCAGAAATCTTCCTTGGTCAATAATGCAGACCTGTTTGAAAATTACTGCTACAGCTTGACTTAGTGAATCCTAAATTTTACTGAAAAAAATTTAATAATTTTACCACAAAGCTACTTTCAAGAACTTTCTTTAAAATCTTCCTTCTATATATAAGAAAGATAGATTTTTTTTTTAATTATCTACATGGTGGTGCAGCTAAAAAACATTGCATTACTGACCTAATTGTTTCAAGTTTAGATCTGTGATCACAAAAATATAAGAATGGTGAAATCAGAGTTGATTTATACTTAAATAAGGCATACTCTGAGAATTTAAGTCAAAGGTGCTTCTTTTAAGCCTAAGATGACAGATAATGAATAAAGGTGTTAGCAGGGAAATAGGTGACACGATGTTGCTTCTGGACATACCAGTCCAGATATCCTGTTGTTTTTTTTTTTTTTATTTTAACAGTCATTATAGTCTCCTTCAATCCATTTTATGAGGAAAAGATTATTCCCAAATGTTAAACATTTTCCATTTTTAAATTGTTCTCCAGCTATACCTTCGAGATGATAAAGCATGAAAGATTGCGATAATGGACTAAAATATAACCAAAATTACTTTCAAAGCCAATAGTCACTACACATCAGGGAAGCTGCCCTGCCTGTTCTGTGTGCGACTCCCAGAAATAAGAATGGTGAAAAAACCCACACGTCTTGCTCATGACTCTTCTACAGACAAGTGAAGTTTGACTGCAGGAACAATATCCACATCTAACAAGAGTCTGCATTTAGCAACAGAGATAGATAGTAACTCCTAGTGTGTCTTTTCATGCAGAAGCAGAACTACCTGGAAGGGAATAATTTGACACTTCCATTAAGATGATGGAGCCAGCCTCTAAGCCTGGCATATTTGAGGGAACATGAGGAAAGCCAGTAGGAGCTTTGCCCTAGGAGGAGCAGCAACTTAACTTTGAAGTGCCCCTGAGTTAGCTGTGGTCTCTTTGCCCATGACTTGGACTTTTGTGAGGGAGATCTGCAGGAAAGCAGTGTTAGAAATATGTAAACCTTGGTTTTTCTTCAGGAATAATGCCACTCTGTGACTCATCTCCTAGCTCGGAATGTTTCAATCTGGCCTATACCATCTGCCTTCTGTTTCATGCTGTTACATGTGAACCCACAGGCATCCATCCAAGGATCCAGACAAAAGGCCTTACATGAGTACATCCAACTAAATTTTTCTATACGGAGAGTCTCCAACACATAAAGTTGCAGTGGATGAGATATAGACCATGGCTCTTGTATCTACAGGGGAGAATCGTGCCAAAGATTCTCGAAGATTCAATGGAAAAAATAGCACTGCTTAAACTGAAGTAATTTTAAGTATGGTCCATCTTCTTATGTTTGTTT
Source organism: Apaloderma vittatum (assembly GCF_000703405.1). Lineage (NCBI taxonomy): Eukaryota > Metazoa > Chordata > Aves > Trogoniformes > Trogonidae > Apaloderma > Apaloderma vittatum. Next base: position 5,298 of record NW_009723048.1, read on the forward strand.
CAGAGTTAAAAAGGGAAGACACCTGAAATATTAAGCCAAATAGATACAAAGAGCATGTAGATGATTTGAAACAGTACAGTGTAGAAGCAGATCAGACAAACTTTTATGCAAATTAGACCACTGAATAGTCTAGGTTTATTACACTAAGAACATATAGAAGTTGACTTTCTCAATAATATCCTATCATATAGGCAGATCACTAAGTCCATGGGCTTCTTAAAAAAGTGGTTTGAACATCTTAAAAAGAAGCTAATAATTTCATACGTTCTCATACTTGCTTCTTTAGGAAACTAAAAGTGAATAAATTGGAAACAATCTGTTAATCTGCCATCACTATTTCATGACTTTCGAGTTGATGAAAACTGCTCCCAGCTAAGGGGCAAATTGTTTGACCATGAGTGGAAATCAATTTTCCTTAGACATCACCAGAAACAAACCTACCCAGATGCCAACTGCTTCGATAGCATGGTAGCACTCAGAGACACGCTTCGCAGAGGCAGTGGTAGATGGTGAGTGTCCGTAAAACACTGTCAACACAGGAAGTCAGAAGGGCCTGACACTTGCAATCTAGACTAGAAAGGCCCTTGAGATGTTTATTCACACAGTTTTTTAGTAACAGCAACAAATCTGTGGCTCTGTCCATTCCAGCAGCCTTGGAACCAAAACCACCCCATCCAAGTTCAGTCATTTGTTTGGAAATAAAGCAGACATTTGAATAACACCCTTCAAAATACCTAACAGATTTCTGCTAGTAAATCACTGTCGTCCTCCTAACCTTGACCTTTATATCCTTCCTGAAGAAGCACAGCATTAATCAAGAAAGAACTGTTCAGTACATTCCATTGTGAGAGTCTTGTTGCTACAGTATTAACCTGGAGGTGTTCAGTGGAAAATTAGAAGGAATCCTTAGTGTTGGAAGGTATCCTATTCTCATGATGCATTTCCTTTCCCGTAGGCCAGGCAGGGGCCTTTGATTTTAAGTTCATTGACACACACATAAACATCGCTCCAGGCCAAAACTGAAAATTCTCTAGAGATTTATGAGTTAAGCAGATATTCTGTCACTGGATTTGTTAATTTTGCCTGAACGTCACCCCCACAAAGAAAAAGGCTTGCCTGTGCATCTTTCTGAAAGACATCCAGCCTTCCAGTTCACTCATCGTAGGAGTTATGTGGACTGACCCACTAGAAAATTGAGATTTACAAGTGATATTGCCTACCTTTCTCAGTACTTCCATGAAAAGAAAATACTCTTCATTCTTAATTAACGCTCATCAAACTACATGTCATGAAAATAACTAGTCTCTACTAACTGCTGAGAAAAATCTCTACAAACATGGCACTGTAATTCCATTTGGGAAGTTGTTTTTCTCTTAAGTATCTTTGGTTTGACAACATATTACAGCAAATGAGGTAATATTATATTGCCTAGCTGGAGTTCAGGCCTTCTTAAGGCCTCTGTACAACCACAAATAAATTCAGAGGACGTCTTAATATAAATGAAAATCAGGACCACTGACTTTAATAAGGCTGTTAGTGAAATATCGTACTTCATGAATGCAAAGGAAAACAGAGAAATTCAGTTTCCTGGAAAAGAGGACAAAATCAGAATGCATTGCAACAATAATATAGTTCTGTTTAGTAAACCCCAAAGACATTGCTGTCAAAAAGTGACCTTAGTTACCATCTACTTAAGTAAAAAACATTAAAACACCTAAAAATGTTTTGTTTAACACTTTGTCTACTTCCTGGCCCCTGCCTTATTCTAGTAGTATAATACTGTATTATTGTCTCCTTGTTTAAACTCTTAGCTGTTCTGAACTACACTTACTACTACAGCATGCTTGCTTTTTGATATAGAAATACATTAAACCTTTTTTTACAATGACTGGATGCATCATTTTTTTGACTATTGTGAGGAAAACTCAGGCTCTGACTTGATCAAGGAGTTCCATATTCGATTTGTTTTGTTAGCCCCAGTGAGAAATGACTTAGTGAGGAAATTCAGGAAAAGCATAAACCAGTCTGTGAAGTCCGAGACTTTGGTGGGCTGAAGAGGAGCTAACCAGGAACACTCATTAAAGTGCTTTTATATGAAACAGTGGAGAGTTGAGCGAGAGGGCCTAAGGAGAAAAGTACTTGTCTAGCCCTGCCACAAGAACAGCCACTGAGAAATGGAGGGACTACGCAGAGCTTTAAAACAGACTCTGTAGCACAAAGACTTTGTTTTAATTGCAGCTGAAGCAAGTTTAAACATCTGTTGCTTGTTAGATTATTATTTTATTTCTTTACTTATTTATTTATTCATTTATTTTTGGGATGAGTTGAAGAAAACTCTTGTAGATTCCCCATGGCCATTAAGCTGGGATGGAGAACAGAGGTCTGAACGTTTCTAAAATGTAAAGCTGCAAAAATTTTGGTTTTAGCAAGGATCACTTTATTTTTTTTTCCCACTGAAAAAGCCTGCTGAAACTTCTGCTTTTGTACATATTTATTGCAGTTTCTAGGATGGCAGCCAGAACAGCTTATGGCAGCAGGGAACAGGTTGTTTTACTATATCTTTTGTTTTCAGATATGGAAAAATATCTGAATGTTTGAATCTGTGTGTGTTTAGAAGAGGCAAAAGAAAAGAAAACACACACAAAAAAAGAAAGGAACAAAATGAGGACATTTTCATTCATTTTCTTCTGATCATCACCACTTTTCATGAGACTACAAAAGACTTGTTCCATGTGCAGATTGCCAAGCCAAACATTAGCCAATGCACATGCTGCCCTTGGGATTTAACACACTGTCAAGTCTAAATTCCCAGGGTAGAGAACCATTTCTCACTGCCTCTGTGTCTTCTCTTCCTATGCAAAGGGCAGAAAGCATAGCACAGAGCCTTCAGAATCTGACTTCTTTACAGAAACTTACGTTTCACTGTATCAGTCATATCTTCTAGTGGGTGACAGGGGCCTTCTCTTTCTGAGGAGAAAGGGTACTGCCTAAGCTGAAATGGTTCAGGTACAAGTTTCTTCAGAAGCTATCTACCACACACCTGGACTTCCTTGTTGAAGAATTTGGCTCAAAATCCTGCTTACAATCTACAAACAAACTATCAGTATACTCCCTCTCGGTGTTACCCTTACAAAATCACAGTAATCTGATTTTGTGGACAAGACCATTAAGAACACAGGTAGTGAGTTACCCATAAAACCTCTTTTAGCTGCTCTGCACCTATTGTCTCTGTATTTTCTTCTGAATTTTTTCTAATCAGTTACGAGTCTTGTCATTTCCCCCAGAAGAAAGTGTTTACAGCATCCTTTGCCAAGAATAAAGTAAATATTAATAAAGATTTCCATTTTTATTTGCTAAATTAAATACATTTTTTGCATTTCTTCTATAATAGCCCTCATTAGACAGACCATTCAAGCCACCGCCTGAATCCTAACTTCAGAATGCAGTACTACTCTTTATCTACTCAAATACTGCAGCCCCTTGCAAATCTGCTTGCTTCTGCCCTCCACTTCGAAACTTCTGACCCTGGCAAAATCTAAATCCTCTTTCCCATGGTGTCTCAATGACCAAACCCTTTTCTTTATAGTAGTTAGTTTACTTGTCTCTCAATTCTGTTTCAATATAACAGAAAGGAAAAAAAAAAAAGAAAAAAGGATGCATTACTTAATCCATTTTCTGAAGTGTTCAGTATTGAACAAGACAATGTCTGTGGAAACACACGCATTCTGGCACAGGTAAATGTCAGGAAGAATTTTTAAAGTGAGATGAGTTGAACTCCATTACTCAGAGAAGCAGTAACAGGATACAGAGCATTTTTCATTAAGCAGTTGGTTTGCATCCAGCTAGATTAGTATGTTGGAAACTGGTTAACCTTTGATGGTTGCTCAGTGGTATATGTTAAACAGGCTGAGTCTCTTCATAATTGCTGGCTGACAGGTAGCCACGTTGCTGCACTTGGGAAAAATCTGTAACCTTGATCTTTATAAAACTGAAGAAGATCAAAGGACTGACCCTTTTCAATCTGACATTTTCATGCTAGAACTGGATAAGCCAGCAAAGGATGAGGCAAAGGATTAGGCTAGGACTATTGTTTTTAGGGACTATCATCTTGCAGGTTTTGCTCATTATAAAGCAAAGGTTTAGAAACAAAAGAAAAGTTTCACAAATCTTTCCATAGGGAAGGGTGCATTTTAAGGTGCTTCCCTTACAAACTACTGTAAATCTCAGAACATAACAATAAAAATTAAAAAGAGGAGAAAAATGAACTATCTGGACACGATCGTTTTGTCTAATATGTACAAATTCTCAACAAAGGCAAAGTCCAATTTTTATGGTGGACAATATCTTAGAATCATAGCATCATAGAATGGTTTGGGTTGGAAGGGACCTTAAAGATCATCT
>NW_009723048.1:9876-10300 GCF_000703405.1 Apaloderma vittatum
TCTTTCAGTTTAAATCTTGTCTTACCTGCTGCAGTTTCAGTCCTTGATGATACAGCTAGGACCAGTCTTTATTTGTTAAGTAATAGCGTACATGGATGGAATCTCTTTTACATGAACTGTGGCAAATTGAGTTCATCTGTGTTCTTCAGACATGGGACTAACACACAACGTTCCCAGCATTCTAAGAGTAATGACCATTATTAGCATCACAAGAGATGCAGAACAACACTTTCAGTGTAGTAATAAATAGTAAATATTGTACTCCTATTCATATCAAATCTGCAAATTTTCATTGGTATTATTTGATTCTCCTCATCCCTTTAAGTTCAGTGAATTGTTTCACATTCCTTCACAAACATTCCATGGAGATAACACAGAACGTGGCAGAGCAATAAAACATGGCAGTAAGTTTGCCGACGACACC
>NW_009723049.1:0-334 GCF_000703405.1 Apaloderma vittatum
GGGAAAGAAGAGACATGGGTCACAATTACCACAAAAGAAAGGAAAATAAAACTCCCTCCCATCTCCTCCAAACACACCAGACCTAGCTAGTTTTCACCCTGAATCTCATTATTAGAGAGGAAAGGGGAGTTACAGGAATAACTGCAGTCACACAACCTCAGATAGTTGCACACATAAAAACTATCATCTAAGAATCCTCCATCCCCTTTTTTTTTTTACCCAGGGGAGAACAGGCAGAGCATGTTTCAACTTGCCCGCACGTCTAACAGGGAACCCTTGCCAAGAGTTCAAAGGCCCAGGCATGCCCACACCGCCCCAGGAATTCCAGGGCCGA
>NW_009723049.1:358-704 GCF_000703405.1 Apaloderma vittatum
ACTCATGCGTGTTTCCAGCCAATGCCAACACCACCCGAGAGCCCCAGGCTGAGCCATTTCACTGCCTGCAAATCTACAGAGCCTCATTCCTCACATAACTACGTTGAATGTTTACTTTCACATCCACCACTAAACATCTCCCCCCAAAGCTGAAGGTTTTTTGAAAAATAATAATGAGAGATATAGTTTCAAATAAACAACGTGGAGAACTCGTTTACATTAATGCAAATCAAATCAGTAAGTGGAACTGTTTTTTACAGCAACTTCCTGAACAAAGCAGCTCTGCTTGAGTTCACTTGCTAAATACTCTTTTTCTAAAAACCCTGAAGGCATTAACTTGGCGGCA
>NW_009723050.1:0-364 GCF_000703405.1 Apaloderma vittatum
CGGTACCTGAGGGCAGCTGCTCCGCCTCACGCAGTGCCAGTGCCTGCGCTTACGCAAGCGAATGATCCCGGAGCAGCAGTTGGAAAAGGCCTAAACTGTACAAAGCACGGCCCTTGCAAAGCCCTGGCTTCCTAAAGATTTCTACAGGCTTAATTTGTACTGCTGCGTTCAGCTGAGGGAGGCAAAACCCCCGCACAGACAAGCGTTGCCTCGTCGTGGCCTCCACGAGGCCTGCGCTTCTCACAGGCTCCCAGCACATTTTCAGTATTTACTCGCTCTCCAGGTTTTCCTCTTGCCGGTCATTTTATGTTGTTTCAGTTTCCTGTGGCTACTGCCAAAACCTCTAAAAACGTTTTTTTTGTTT
>NW_009723050.1:395-978 GCF_000703405.1 Apaloderma vittatum
GTACTCAGGAGAAAGACGTTTTACCTCAGAAAGGCATGTAAATCCACAATGAAATCTCAATGTTACTGTGCTTCAGTCCAAGCACTGAAAGGTTTATGAATGGAGTATTAAGGGCTTTAACACATACACCAAAATAGACAACCACAACAGGTGAGTGAGCTGGTAAATGCATTTGAAAAGCCCAGTTCCTCAAAGTAACTGCAACCATTAATCTTGGAGAGGAAACAGGAGCTGTTAGGCTGCTCGTTTGAGGGAAGCTGGCAGAACTACACACCAGAAAAACAAAGGGGGTGAAATAACGCCATCACGCCTTATATTGCCAATACACGGGTTCGGTTACACACACGTTGTGCCGGAGAGCCAGCACTGGCCCCACGCACGGCGCTGAGAGGGGACTCCAAACCCACCGGGCCCTGCACCTGGCTCTGCACGCTGAGCCGGGGCCGGTTCCTGAACTTTCTCTCCTGCCAGCTACGGTCTGACACGAACGAAGGAAACCGTTTCCCTCACGCGTTGCGGCAGCTTTCCCAACACGCCTGGACCGTTGCAGGCAAGGAGCTGAGGGCAAGGCAGGCCCGCGGGC
>NW_009723051.1:0-7767 GCF_000703405.1 Apaloderma vittatum
CCGTCCCAAACCCGATAACTCTTTCAATAAAGACATTCTTCCTCATATCCCCTCGAACCGCCCCCTGATGGTGATGTGGAAGATGGCTGGAATAGCCTAACGACCATCTTTTCCCACCCAAACGGGTCGTTGCTACCAGTTTCTTCTATAAATGCGTTGCCTTTGAGGTCATCCTAAAGAGAAGAAGAAGTTAAAAGAAAAAATAATTAAAAAACCCCACCCCAGTTAGTCCCGTGGGAATATTAGATGATGTTTAAGGTCCCTTCCAACCTCGGCCATTCATTCTGTGGTTTGGGGACCTCGAGAAAAGACTGAGCCTAGGACACACGCTAGCAGATAATTCAAAGGATGCTGCGCATTCATCTAAACCAGACAACTATTAATAGTAATCCGGGAAGTGTCCTGATGTAGCGAGTGTTAATTCACCTGATTCCACCTGTTTGCGTCGTGTGAATGTCTCCAGCACATCGCGACTGCGATCCGAGTGTACCAATTCTTCCACTAGCAGAAGCCGCTGATTTCCAGCTGCATCCAATTATTCTGCTTTTTCTGTTTGTGTGTGTTTACACAGGGAGTTTCAGGTCCCGAAATCTGCAAATACATACGTTACGTGAGTAATCCCGCTGGAGTTAATCAGACTCTGTGCATACATAAAGCAAATCCCATGCGGATAAGATTGTGCCCTGCTACAGAAATGTGCTGTCCTGCGTGACACAGATGCACGCACACACGTGCGCACAGACGGAGGCGCTGCGAAGCAAAGACCTATTGTGTGCCACTGAGAAAGGGCTGCTCTTCTCCTAGGGGGAGGGGAGAAAATATCCCATAAACGTGTGCCAAGGCAAAGACTTTTGCTCTCGAGTCGCCGCCTGCATGTGGAATTGGGCACCGGGTTAGTCCATCGCTCGAGGCCTTTGAGGTCATCCCAAAGAGAAGAAGGTAGAAGTTTAAAAAAAAATAATTAAAAAAACCCCTTCTTACATCCACAGGAGCTGTGGATCCTGATCGCTGGAAGTGTTCAAGGTGATGTTGGACTAGACAATCTTTAAAAGGTCCCTCCCAACCCAAACCATTCTGTGATCCTGTGGATAAATTCTCCTACACAGTGTGTGCGTTTACAAGAACAGACCTAAGTGTGTGGGACCCTCAGAAATGTTTCCTTTTTTCCCATCCCTCAGCCCCTATGAAATTTCTTTTCCAAAATGGCATCAGCTTGATATGCTGGAGGGCTAATTTAGTCCTGCCCTAAGGGAAAACGTCACTGCCTAACTATTTTACATCGCAACTGGGAATCCTGCATTTCTGAAAAGGGAAATTCTTATCACTGCCAGAAGGTGCAAAGAACAGCCCAGCCCCAGAAGCCCTGATACACAGAACATGGAGTATCCAAGGTCAATCAACAGACCTCTTGGACTTTAGGTTTAATTTTCCCCTCCTCTCAGTTACTACCACAGACAGAAAAACTTGATTAAGTTGTGGAACACATAAAGTTGGCTCAGTACTACCTTCAAAAATCTATGTATAGCTTATTTAATAGCCTTCTACAGCCCATTTGCTGCCACTGCCCATTGTGCCTCACTCTGCACAGGCATCTGAGCCCCACAAATTAAAAAATACATGGGGTTTTGATTCACAGATACAAAGCAGATACAAAATGGATACAAAAGAGATCTCTATCAAATGCTACGTGCTCCCAACAGGAGGGTATTGCTTTGCAGAATATAGAATCATAGAATCATTCAGGGTGGAAAAGACCCTTGCATCCAACCATAAACCCTACTCTGCAAAGCTCACTCCTAAACCATCTCTCCCAATACCACATCTAAACGACCTTTAAACACCTCCAGGGATGGGGATACAACCCCCTCCCTGGGCAGCCTGTGCCAATGTCTGACTGCTCTTGCTGTGAAAAAAATCAATAGTTGGTCCCAATAACAAAATCCCTCAATTCATTTAAGAGTCGACATTGAAAAGGAAATTTCAGAAAAATAACAGATTTCTCATTACTTTTCAGATAGTAACAGCCCAGCAAAAGTCTACAAAGTCCATGCCAATTACTTTAAATAGTGAGAGATCTCTGAGGTTGGTAGAAATGTACACATGACCTTATAAAGAGAACCGAGATCTTCTGTAGATTGACTCTAAATTTTGCAGCGCGTGGAGCCATTAACCCAAAGAAGTTAAGAGAAAAGTCATGAAATACGAGGAGGGGCGGGAGGGAAATGCAGTCTTTCACCATTATAAATCCAACAATGCCAAACAGTAAAATTCATGGTATCCACAACTCCCGCCTCCACGCCGCTGGCAAGTCAGTATGATTGATGTCGCGACGTCGCTGTGTTATTTCCAGCACTAAGGTGAGTGCTGCCCCTGATAGGCACGGTGAGTCACATAACCTTCCTGCGTCTTGTTTTCTCAGCTTAGAAGAGAATTAATTGAAGGAAACATTCTGTCTGAAGAAACAAATTCACACTTTGCAAGGACGAGAATGTGACCAACTGGATGCAGAGACCTGTTACAGGGAATTTCAATCTGCAAAAAAAAATGTCTCCAGGATTCTCCTTAGGACCCAGCAGCTTCCTCTGGTTCAAAAACAAGTTACGTGGCAAACCTTACCCGCAGTAGAAAACAGAGCTATTTTCTTTTAACTTGTACGCAATGGATGATCTATTTGGAGTGTTAGGCTGCTTATTTTTCTTAAAGTTATTTGTGCTTGTGTATCATCCTCAGGGGTGACTGGTATCTCAGAGTTTGGGTGAAGACAAATCAAGACTAACTTCAGTGGAGGGACTGTGTACACTGCAATTAATAGCTCCATTCAGCCCAACATAATTTAAATTAATGTTTAGATAGAGGTTACATATTTCTAGAAACTAATTTAAAACCCGGAACTTCATCAGCATTATGAGGATACTGAATAGTGTCTGGGCTATGCACCCCTCTGAAGTTCATGGCCTGCACACAGAGCTCTATTAAGACACATATATCTGTGAAACAACGTGTCTTACACTGAAGGGGTATGAATGAAGAAGCATTTCAATCAATTCACTAGGGCACCTGTCCATAAACCGCGTGCGTCCTTTAAAATATGGTATTAAAATGCTTTTAAAATCAAGAATTAATTTTACTCGGTTATAATCAAATTTGGTAAAACCATCCTGTGTACACAGACATAACTTGTTGACCCTGATGATTGTAAGATTGGGTCTTACGCAAGAAAAATCTTTTGGATGGCAGCTGTATGACGTTTTGCAAAAAGTGAACCGATCCTATGTCTTGTTTGTTAGCAGTCTATTTACCCAGTCCTTTGCTTCCTTGTTCTTCTTACGTAAACTTCCTCAAAGCAAACACACTGAAAACATTTTCCACTGAAAATGTGTCCAACCCATTCAATAAACAATGTAGTAAATAAGGGACTGCAAATTCAGAGAGCCATCTACTGGCAGCTACGTGAAACGAATTAAATTCATTAAGGGCCAAATCTCTGCCTCTCTTCGCAACGGATTTCTTTAAAGATAAGGAACTACACATGTGTTATGTATCCTGTACAAGCATAACAATCTTCTCAGGACACGTATGGCAAGAGTGAAGATGCTGGTGTTCTCAGAGCAAGGAGCAGCCTTGTTGTTCCAGTGCCCAGATTCTGCCAGGCGAACAGGAAACTATGAGAGTAAAGGAGAGTGAAGGAGTGAGTGCTCTCTGAGTGCTTGCAGTGTTTGCTACATCCCTCACACACATTACCTCTTTTAAAGATGGCTCAAGCCAGGCAAAGCAAAAGCTAATGAGAGCAGAGCTGGAAGAAGAGCCAAGGTGCCCTGAGTACAGCCTTCCACAGATCAATTTTGTAAGAAACAGTGTTGTTCATCCCAGACATCAGAAGATTGCAAGGGACCCCCACAGCAAAGGAGGGAGATACTTTATTGTTCTGGATACCAAATCGAATCATGTCAACTGCTGCACAAAGTGGAATCCCTGTGTGTAAATCATTCTGCCCAGAGTGGAATCTCCCATCCGGTGAGCCTGACCTGCAGGAGCATCACGATTCCTCTCTCAGGGAGAGGCACAGCGGTTCCAGGCACCAGTGAAGATAGGGGAAGCAGCATTCGTGTCTGGTTCTTCCCTTTCTCTTGGTCTTACCTCCACTACTTTAGGTGGAGCAGCTGGGCAGACCAGCAGACACTGTGGCAGGAACGGTGGTCACACTCGTACGGCAGGAAAAAGTTCCTTTTGAGGGAGAAATGGAAATTTGAATCCTCAGCTGCACTAGTCTTTCTACAGCCTTCTTCACCCTTTTTAATAGATGGATTCATAACCTTAAACGGGTTTGTGAACTTAAACTTCGGTCTTTTTGACTGAGCTTCCATTAATTTCTTCTCGTGTTTATCATTTTTAGGTCGTTTATGTTCCTACCCTGAATCCAGCTTTCAATCTCTTCTAGCTCAGTACTCTGCAAATGCCACTAACATGCTTTTTATTTTCTTTTCCACGTATTTAACTAAGATCTTAAATTAAGATTGGCCCTGGCATAGATTTTTACAGGTATCTTACTGGAGCATCCTCTTCTCTAGACAAATCCTGGGATAGAGGAAGAAAATGTAGTTTTAGAGGGAGTGAGTGGTACCAGCAAAAGCATGTTGGGCAGATCATCGGACACAAACACCTCAAGAGCAATCTGGCGAGGGGGTATGTTTACTCTGTCCCTTTCATCTGGCATTACTGGTCAAAAGGGCAGTGTGCAAACGACTGCCACAGTTCCTTGTGCAGGCAGATTGACACACCGGGGAGGTGTGAGCAGAGTCACACTTGGGTAGATAGGTGCGTCTTGTCTCGAAAAGCACCTCAGGGCTGCCCTCAGCAGATCGTGTTGTCAGAGTGGGAACATCTCGAGAAGCAACTTGGGAGAACCATTTGTTTCCTGAAAGGAAAAGCGCTGCTTTGTTGCTTTAGAGTGTGCATGCACTGACTAGTAACCTTGAAGATCCCGACTTCTTTGTGAAACCCGTGACGGTTTGGAGTAATAGGTTTGTTTCAGAGACAAAATAGTTGTCATAGCCTTTAGTTTTTAATCAATAATGCTTCTCATCTTTATAAAGGTCTGTATCATTTATCTAAGCATTCTATTTCCAGCAGTGTAGCTAAGCACAAGCAACCCTTCTGCAAGCTCATCTGAGGTTTTCGGTTCTTAAATGGGTGGGAGCAACTATTTTAGCATGTAGTTCTGTGAGTGGTAGAATTAACACAGCCTGGATTCCAGTGTTCTCCCTTTATCCTACGCCAGGGTCCTTTTTTTTTTTTCTTTTTTACCTGAGCAGCTATTTCCACAAAACATGGAGGTATTTAGTACCTCTGAGAATCTGCAAACTTGATTAAATTGCAGAGCAGTTTCAAAACTTTCCAGAAGGAAACAGATCGCAGATGGCTTACTTCCCTAGGAAACGAAACTAAAAATAAATGAGGAAAAACTCCCTTCTCTATAGCTCCTCGACCCAAGGTCTGCTCTGTTTAGACAACAGACAAACGGGTGTTTTGGAAAGCACATACTGCCAGTCTAATGTTTAATGAGTTTTTCTAAATATATTGCAGATTATTGATGAATCTTAGATGACTTCCCAGAGATGACCTCGTAGGCCAGTGGCAGATACGAGGGTAGAAGCTTTATTCCCCCAACGAACCAGCAATTTGGTGTTATCTTACCATCCTAAGGTATTTGGTGGGTAAATGTTGTGTAACAACAGTATCTCTAAGATCTATAAAGCAGAAACTATCTTCTCTAATTTTTAGTCTTCTTGACATTGCCTCTTGGTGTTATCCACTTGGCTTACCTATTAAAAAAAAGCAAAGACAAATTATATTTTCCATGAACAGTGACTTTAAATATTTCCCAGCACTGTATTAATTTCGGACAAATAGAGCTCAAAGATGGTTTGCATGGCCTTTACACCATTAAAATGCTGAAAGTGTAAACTCTATGACATTTGTTAAAAGTTTGCAGAAGGCAGCATGTTCTCTCCCACTCCCTCTGCAAATCTCTCCTACAGAAAAGGGAGTTAGCGAATGCAAAGAAAACTCTCTCCTTACAGATATTTACGGTCGCTCGAGTAATTATTTTGCAATCAAAGCTTTGTTTTGCATGATCTGACTGATGCAAAAAGCAGAAAATAAATATCTTCATTCTCATAACCTGATTGCCTGAGGGATTTACAACGTACATCCAGATGGCGTGTTGTGTGGCCTATCAAATCAGGGCATGGTTATTAAACTTGAGAGCAGGAAGGTGCAGGCAACTAATTTCAGGCAAGGGAATTGCCATTTCAATTGATCCACCAAGTAATTCTTTGTTCAACATTTAGCCAAATCCAAGCCCTGTTAGCTACGCAGTTCTCAATATTCAAGACCATACACAAACAGACAAACACATTTGTCTTTGTCTTTGAGAATAAAAGCAAAGATGAAACTTTAAAGAACTGTTATTCCTAAAACAGGCCATAAAATTCTGAAGGCAGGAGGCCCGCTCTGACACTTCTGCACTGACAGATTGCCTACTATCGCGGGGCCACAGCCTTTCATGTGTTTAGAACAAACAGAAACATGGTTTTTATTTTTAAATCTTTATCTTCGCTTGGAATATAAAGATGTACGTGGTGGGCACGCCACTTTCTGTGCGTTACCTCTCCTTTCCAGTTTTGAAAGCCACATATGACCGTTTCCGATGTTTTTTTAATTTTTATCATGGTGGTGTTACTACTGTAACTCTGCTACACAGAGGCGCTTGCTGCTGGAGTCTGAGGGAGTTCTAAAAGAGATGAAGATTGTGGTCACAAACTTACAGGAACACAGTAAGGAAGTAAGAGCAACCAATGAGCTGAAAGGCGGGGGAAGGATTAGAGAGGTGACTTCAAGCCAAGAGCTAGACCTTTGAAACAAGGTGTTGTCTGCTTTGCACGTTAATACCTACGATCCTCTTTACTGATCGACCCTACTGTGTGAAATACATTATACCCCCGCGATTACATAATAAAACCCAACAGGAAATACATGAAATATCTCTTGTTGGTACTAGTACTGAAGGTTAATTTCAGATCATGTGGTATAATCATGTGTTGGCTGTAAAAAATTAGATTCAGTCTGATTGTCTTCGACCAGTAGAAGGCAGTAAAATCACAAAATGGAGAAGAAAACCCACCCGACTTTCCTCATAAACCCAAATTTGTGCTGCTGAATCCTGAGCACAGGGGGAATGCAGGGGCAGTGTCCTTCCGTAGGGCGGTAAGCAGAAATTCCAGTTCCAGGCATTCAAGAAATTCAAGTCACATCACTCCAGATTCTGTACTTTTTTTTTTTTTTTTAAATCCTTGGCTTTAAACCCATACAGCCAATGATTATTTTTAAGCAGCTTAAGACAAACAGATTAATGAAGAATCTACTTTACAAGTGACTGGGAAAAAAAAATAAAACCCTCAGCGCGTCTCGCCTCGGAGAGTGAGAGGAGATGGAGTTATTTTGATGAACTTAGAAGAAATAAAGCTGCAAGTTGGACTGGAAAATCCCTGTTGTGATGTGAACAAACACCTTATGCATTTAGGCTGGAGATTTAAGTATTCTAGAGAATGTGGAGATTTGGGAACCACTTTGCTGTAGTGGAGTCACAAGACACAAAATAGTATTAATAATAAAATAATAAAAGTCAGACAAAACACTGAACAAACAGACGAAAGTGAAACACCTTGAGACGACGGCTGCTGACGGCGGGGCTGCCCTTCCCGCCCA
>NW_009723052.1:0-13999 GCF_000703405.1 Apaloderma vittatum
AGCTTCTGCAGGTTTTTGGGGAACAGGAAGTTGGGTGTTCACACTCTCACACTCTTCCCGGGGAGGGGACCAAAGCATGAGGTCAGCCCAGAGAACCCACATGACAACCCACGTGTTTTCACGATAGAGACAAATGTCATAGTGCCACACTTTCAAGAACTTCAGCTGAAGCTTTCATTTATTTAGACATCAGAACCAACCAACACCAAGATGCAGATCTGTAGGAAGTCACTCGGTCATTGGACCTTTCACTCGTTATCCTCATCTTCCCTACTCAGTTCCCCAACATGCTCTGTCAGCCTGTTCCACTTCTGGGATATAAAGCTTAAAAGAAAAGTGAAGTCACATCTAATTTGCATAAAAGAATATATTTTATAGCTTGTAATTATTTTCTCCCCTGCACATCTTCGCATGAAACATGAGCTTTTCTCAAGGCCTCAGCTCCAGAGCCAGGACTCTTGTATCTCCTAGGATGGAAATCTCAAATCATAGACTGATCTCATACATTTTTCTTTGATCTGGTTTCAATTTATTTTCCCTTTTCCAGTATATTTTCAACATACGAAGCATGCTTCCCAGTGCTCACTTTCAACACTCTTTCTTCTCTATTTCCATTTTAGCGTATTCCTTCTGCTTGCTCTTTCTTTTTGCCTTTTTTTTTCTACCAGTCCTCCTTTTCTCCTTCTGTCCTATTTCAAAATCTCCCTATGAGCCAAGTCTACTATCTCTAAAGAGTAATGCTGTCAACTTTAACAGGAGCTGGATTAACTCCCACGGCTTTCATCTTCCCATCATTTTCTTTTCTGCATCCTCTGTCCTCCGCATCCCCGTTCCTGTCTTCATCTGTCTTTCCTGCAACTTGCTTGAACTTTTATTTCAACTGTTCACCTCACACCCTTCTGCTCCAGCCCCTCCTCCCATCTTTCCTGCTTCTTTTCATCTCTCCATCTCAAGGCAAACTGCCTAATCTACCATCTATCCAGCTATTGAGCTTTCCAGTCCACACCCACCACTGTTGTATGTGAGTACCTAATGTATACTAAGATTAGGATCTCTCTTGTTCCCTCCCTCTTCCTTTCCAGACTGTGTTGAAAAGGCTGATGTGTGGTTTCTTTCAGTAGTTCTGCCTCTTCCCTTCATGCCCCTCCCTTATCTCCTGGAGAAACTGAGGGCTAGAGATGTGGCTTACAGAAGACTGTAGTTAGCACTTAACCTGTTAAATACAAGAGAGCTGTTCTGTCTATCTCCTAAAAGAGGACATGAGGTCTCATGTAATTCATCCAAATCAATGGAAAGACTGAGATTAAACTCCCTAGGAGCAGGAATCGACAAGGGATGCATGTTAAAAAAAAATGGATGTGAGAGAGGACTATAGAAAATAGGGAAATAAAAGGGGACATTAGAGGAAGCCCATACTACCTGAAATATGATCTTCTCCCTTGTAATCAGGAACTCCCTTGAAATCTGTGTTTCACTAAAACAAATCGACACTCCCAGGGGTGTTATTCGAGGAGGCTGACCTAGGCAGTAGAGTAAAGGAGGAACCACCCATCATGATCCCAGCTGTTTCTTTCTCATAATTCATAAGAAAGTCATTTTCCCACAGGCACTGCTTCTCCCAGTCATCTGTGTTTTTCTGAGAAATAAAGCAGAAATAGGCAACTTCGTGCTTCATCCAAATTGGATCACAGGAGAGATACAAGCAAGTCTGGAAGGGATTCAGTAGCCGTGACAAAAGCAAAGAGGAGTGGATCCTACTCCTCTATGCCCCCAAAACCAGCAAGAGAAGACTGCCCAGGGAGTCTCCTTCTTTGGAGACATTCAAAACCTGCCTGGACGCGTTCCTGTGTGACCTACTGTAGGTGATCCTGCTCTGGCAGGGGGGTTGGACTAGATGATCTTTTGAGGTCCCTTCCAACCCCTGACATTCTGTGAAGACAAAGAGAGACCCTTGCTGGAGTCCTTAGTGTTTCCATGGGGCCAGGAAGGAGAGGAAACAGAAATCAACAAGAAGAGTGGGGAGATACGAGCGTCTCCAATATCCTCTTCCTTAGATGTGAGAAAGAAGGGGAGGACGGGAAGCAAGTATGAAAACTTCTTAAAGGTATCTCTGTGGGCTGTGAAGCACCTATTATGAAAAAGCAGTAACATCTAGGTTAGGGTGCTGGGGACAACATGAGGAGCAGAGGACTGAACATAGCCCTGTAGCCCGGAGATTTCTTGTTCCACCATGGAAGAAGGACAAAAGTGGAGGAAACTTACATACCTGTTTTAGAAAGCATACTTCCAGCCCTGAAAGCCTGGCTAGGCTGCTGCAAGCAAGCACTTCCCCAAAATACAGGGCTAAAAGCAGAAAATACAGACAGGAAAACCACCCCAAGTTGCCGACCAGCTTCTTTAAGAGGGAGAAGGAAAGAGAGAGGAGGAAAGATAATATGTACAAGGAAAAAGACGTAAAGAAAAACAAGGTCATATAAAATTTAATTCAAAATCTCTTAATTTACCAAAATTCAAATCAGCTATGTTCTGTTAAATAAATTGTGCTCGTAAGAACTGCCTTAACTTGTCTTATCTAACCACCACAGTTAGTGCATCAGTAGTAAATTATGTTTATTTGCCATGATGTTCTTGCAATCAGAATTAGGTTTCTGCAAGTTTCAGTTCTTCTTTCCTACAGCAGAAGCCAAGATGGAAATAATGAACGACTCATACACTACTCACCATTTCTGCTCTACTAATTACTCAAACTTTCTATACTAAGCAGTGTAGTTAGCAGCTTCTTCTGCCGTGTTGAGGCTCTGCAGCCGGTACAACATGACATCAGTTGTGTATCCTAATCTCAGTCTGTAAAGATGAATTAATATAGTGTGGTTTTCCACAGACTTCCATAAATTCAGATAAATATCTGCAGGAAGGAAAAGACAATAATTCTGTGTCCATTCAGATGAATTACAACTACAAAATAATAGCTGGAAACTTGTTTCCAAAAATTAGTATATTTTAAAAACAGCAGTGTGTAATTTGGGAAGAAAGATAATCATGTTGATGTGCACAAGAAGGAAAAGAATTGCAGTATAAATAATGCAAGAAGGAAAGAAGAAGGGACAGACAAAAAGAACGTATTGTTAGTAAAAATCAACAACAACCATCATACAGTTTTTATGAGAACCTATCCTTCTTGAATAGGGGAATGCAACAGGAGTGTGCCTCAGTAGCCTAAAAATCAGAATGTTAAAGAGAAGTAAAGCAGACCATGTTTTTACCACTTGTCATATAAAACACAACATATTTCTGAGTAACTAAGGCAGTATGTCTGTTGGCAAAGCAGCAGTGTACTATACTGTCATCTGTATATTGGGAGAACTCAGATCTGCCAATTCGGAGAAAATGTGGCTTCCTAGAAAACAGTAATTTTATCTGATTAGTAATGAAGGGACTTTTTTTTCTTTCCCAAAAGAATGTCCCCCCTTTTTGGGTCAATTTCTTGGGAATCTCAACATAGCAAACTTCTGAAAAGCTTGTGCCTAACAGTTCTTCATCAGAGAGCACAGTTTCAGAGGTGTTGTCAGAAAAGCCCTTATCTGATAAATATCTGATAAATGAAAAATGAGTGGCACAGAGAACAGCTTTTCCTCAGTGCCCACAAACTGCCTTTCCTTGCTGCAGTGCCCGCGCGGAAGGAACCCCAGCAGAAGTGACAGACCATGCACTGTGTTCTTGGCACACCTCGGGGTGCTTTTCTTTCCCTCCATAAAAGCGTCTTGATTTCCTAGTGGAAATTAAAGGATACTTATGTATCTTAATATATCCTTGCTACTCACAAATAATGGAAAAGACCTTTAAAATGCATTTATGTTTCTTCTGCGGAGAAAATGGAGAAGACTGAAGTCAAAGACAACTCACCATCTCTCCAGCATTAGTCAACATGTAGCATCTATACCTAGTTTACCTTCACATGCTTTTGTAGTTTTGCTCCTAACCACTTATGTTTGCTACCTTGAGGCTGGAGCAAAGCTGACCTGCTCTTTTTCCTTTAAAAACAATTTAGAAAGGGAAACAAAGAAAAGCGATGACGTTGCTCTACAACAGAAAGGATATCTTAAGAGTAGCTGCTCAAACAACATGAGTCATGCTGCTTTTCTAGGAAAGGGCTCTTACCATGCACTGGAAATGAACCACATTACCCCTTTTTTACCCAAAATACTGTCACATAAACCATACACTGACCCAGCACATGACATTCAGGGTGACTGAACAGAAAGAAGACAGCATATAGCTTAGCCAACAGAGACTGAATGATCACGCATCAAAGGTAGTCACATTGTGTTCCCCACAATATGCTCTAACAGTCCACAGACAGCTGGTTGGTCATATGGTGCCAGTCTCTCTTCCCCGCTTCTGGCTGCTGCACGATATTAAAAGGAGCAGGAAGGAAAGGAAATCGTTTCTTAAAATTGTGTATACAAACAATAGTTGCATCAATGCAGATGGAGAGGGATCCTGTTCAAAACACGCAGTCAAAAGCAGCAAGCGCTTCAGAGTCTCAGAGCCAGTCTCTATCGAGCCTAGCTTTTGCAAAGCAAACCATCGCACCCAGAGATGTCCCCTGGCCACCAAGTCAGGGGAGGAGGAAGAGGAGGGAGCTGGCATAGTAGCCCCTGAAGCCTAGCCCTTGACACAGAGGGCAGGCCTCCACCATTATCAACATCATCAACATCATCACCCTGTGACTGCTTGCTTCAGCTCATGGGTCAGGGCCTTTAGCCACGTTTCTAACGGGAACCCTTCCCCAGGATTTTCTGCGTTCAGACATTATGTGCATGCAGACCAAAAGGGCGCTGTGGACATCAAGGTGTCTTCCTTGTCCTGCATGTGTGCTGAGTCCAGGTCAGATGAGGGCTTGGTGAACAACATCCTCCCTTGTCACCCCCCTTTCCATATGAAGGAAAGCTGAGGAGGAAGGTTAGGCAGGGTCATGTAGCCCTCCACAGCAGCTTGCCTGGCCTGTGCAACAGCTCCTGGGGATTGCCAGGCATATCAGGGCTCACAACATCCATCTAAGCACTGTTTCAGTTCTGAGATGTGGTAAAGGATGCAAAGACAGAATAAAAGATTTCATTTTTTTGTTTTTCATTTTTTGTGCCATTTTCTTCACCTAGCAAGCTATGGTAGTGCAAAGGAACATAGTTATCTGTGCTTTCATATTGAAGTTCTCAGCTCTCTAAAATGTTGTTTACAGCCTGACAAAAGCACCTTATTGTTGCAATCACTGAACTGCTCAGCACCTCCTTCAGAGAGAGTTCGCATACTAGGCAAGGTTGACTTTGGGACTTGGGGAAGACATATGAGGTAGGAAGAGAACTGCACAGTAGCAACTTTGCTCCCATCACAACAGCTCCCTTTCTGCTTACCCTTCCCAAGAGGCCTGGTAAACTCATGGGGCAATCCCTTCTCTTCTTTCCTGATGGTACAGGCTTCTGCCTGCACCATCCTATGTTTTCCAGGCAGCTGCTCTAAGAGTAGCTTTGAACCATGCCGAAAATCCGTGCTCCTTTAAATCACAGCCCTCAGGAGAAATGCTTCTGTCAGTGGTCTCAGAGTATGTCTGTTGAGAAATGCCCCCCACAAAATACTCTGCCTTTTTAACCAGTAGCAGCTTTGAGGGCTAGCAGAGACCTTATTTACAATCTTCCAAGTGGTTTCAAGTTCACTTCTCAGGGTTGCTTGAAGAGTGACTTCAGTCTCTTCAGGAGCAACCTGTTCTCCTGGCTCTCAGGCCTCTGGTCACAGCTTTATTTTGCATGGCATCCTTTAATTAGAGAGCAAGAGTGACCTTGTGCTCAGGGCTCTCTCTGGGAGGGCAAGTCCTGGGCTCCCACCCCTTCATCAAGGCTTGGGACTAGGTGTGCGTCGGTGATTGCACACAAGATGAACCCAGTGTTCTTGTTGCTTTTCCCTCTTTCTCTCCCATGCACACCAGAAATACTGAAGCCTTACCTATCAAACAAAATTGCTACCATGGTGTACCAGCCGTCACTGTCCTATAACACCTTCTAGGCGCACTCCAGGAAGCTGGGGTACAGCACTTCATGCCACCCTCCCCTCGCTGGGAAGCCATACGGCTGCTGAGGCAGCATGGCAGCATCGCTGTCAGCTGTGCTCTGACAGACCTGGGTATCTCTGTCTTAAAGACCACGTGGAAGCGTCTTCTCTTGGTGATGGCCACTGCGAGAGGATGGAGGCATCCAAACAGCAGAGGGCTGAGGTGTAATCAGTCCTGTCTCCTCAAGTGCTTGCACCCAGTGGTTTGTGCCAAGTCTAACTCCCAGCTGCAAAGCAGGATGGCACGGGGAGCCCATGCGGACTCCTTGGGGATCACAGTGAGGTGGCACATCAGTGCATTCTGCTGTGCCCAAGTCCTGCTCAGGATCTCTGCCTGAGTAGCTGCCGGGTTTCCGTGATACTCAAACTCATCGCCATCCAAACCTCTTTTGAAGATGAGGCTCAGATGATGCTTTCACAACTCACTTAATCCCACCTGCGTGAAAGCAGCTGCCAAGAAGGGATGTCCCGCTCTGCCTCCTGGCAGTGTGTACCCAACCCTCCCTCTACAGCGGCCCTGCAGCTAATGCAGATACACCTTCTGCTGAATAAGGGAATTAGTACAGCTGAAAGGTTTTTTTCCTCTGCTAATTTTCATCTGGATCAGCTCCCTGGTCTGGGAACTCCATCGCTGCATGATTGCTGGTGCCAGCACGATGGAAACAGAAAGTTCATGGGGCCAGGGGTAGGGCATAGGGAACAGAACGGGGACCAGCCCTCTTGGTGCTGCATAGGCTTAAGGCAATCAAGAAATTGCCACCTCTGGGTCTTAAAATATATAACCCTTTGAAAACATTGCATGTGTTCTTATTTTGGTTTTAAAATTACATGACTGCATTCACCTTGATGATGGATTATTTTAATCTTTGCTAAATATTGCACTAACAATACCAGTGAAAGCTGAAAGAAACCCACCCTCAGTTTCATTAAAACCAGGCTTCTCAACTTCTTTAAATGAGGCATTTATTGCGTTATACTGAACGAAGAAAAAAGCCAGCCAAAATAAGCCATACTGAAATAAGGAAAAGCCAGCACCATAAATGCAAAGGCCATGATCTACCAGCTTCCTCGCTTTTCCTTGTCGCTGTACAGGCTCGCTACAGGGTGTATTTTCCTCTCACTGTGAGTGTGACACTACAATTAATACTAATGGTAATTATTAGGGCACATCAAAAGATGAGCACAGCACACATTAGCAACTGAAACCAGCTTTCTGCACTGTTGGCTCTGCCTTCAGCACAGCTATTTAGGCAATCAGGTATTTCTCAAAGCATAGATTGGTGATCAGCCATCACTATTAAAACATTTTCAAAAAAGCAGTCCCTCCACATGAAAAATAACAGGTTAATAAAAGAACCCAGGTTTAATTACACGATTCAGACAAGGAAATATCATGGTACCACCTAGTATGCTGTTATTACCAATTGCATCTCCATTCAAAACTGAGGCCTGTCTGGATGATGAAACAAGCTTGGTTTAGTAGGAATTTCAGGGAGGAAACATCTCAGAGAGATGAGAAAGGGAATTGGGCAGGACACAGGGACAAGTCCATAGGAGAAACAGCCTTCATGGAGTGAAGAAAGAGTATGTGAGGAGAAGGGGATTGACACCACACACGGGAAAACACGAAGCAAGGCAGATGGCTTAAGCCATCTTGAGTATTACCCACTGGTGTGTCCTCGGATAAAAATATCTATCTGAAGTTGATAGATGTTTGGCTCAAAGAAAGGCTGTGGCACACCCCTTGTGTGGGCTGTTCACAGCTGCAGGAGCAGGCACCTCTGTGGTTAGCGAGCTTGATAACCATCTTGAGTTAGTGGCTTTTTTATCTTCTAGCTTCAGTGGCCTAAATGGGCTATTTTGTAACTAGCATTGCAAAAATGCCAAATACCACTGTACCTGTCAACATACTCTGACTAGCGCATATCTGCATAACTCTTTCAGCTCAAGAAGCACACGCCATGAGAAGTATGTGCATTTCCGTTTCCAGATGGTTTGATAAGGATAATAATTTGGCACAGAGTGCATGGAGCTCTGTAGGTTGCTTATCCTACCTGGAAGTTGACAAAAACCTGATTTCAGTTTCAGGCTTCTATAGGAGGATGCTCATCTCCCTCTTTGTGATGACAAGTCTAGGGAAGCCATTTCGAATGTAAGGTAAAATTAAATGTCTCAGAAGCACAGATATAAAAAATTGAAAAAAATGCTTTTGTTGAGGTACGACTAATTGAGACCTTGTGTCTCCTTGGATCTGCCTTTAGATTGTCTCCCTGCCAAAAAGATGGGGCAGTAGAATGTTAGACTGAAGTATTTGAGAACTAAAGCCATTTCTTGCATACAGAAAAAGAATCACTCTCCCAATTCTAGTAAAATCTCCTCCAAGTGTGGTATAAGTGAAACCAGCTGGTTGGTCAGGCTTCTTACAGACCCATAAAAAAGTGGGAAGGGTGTAGTCTATCTAACGTATCTAATCTCTGTGTAGAAAATTCCATGAAACATCTGCTCGTTGGCAGACGAGTACTGACTCAGCAAGTCTTTAATCTGTCAACTCCCAGGTATTTTGATAAACCACAAAAGCCGTCAACTTGAACCTCAAGTAAATCTTTTCTGCCCCAAGTGTGGTGGAAAGCTTTTGTCTATGAGCACCAGCCCTCCCGCTCAGGAGGGATGAAAGGATGCTCCATCACTTCCCTTTCTTTACTCCTGGGGAAAAAGCACATCGTTTATGGGGTGAGAAACCTCCCGTTGTCTTTCTACCTCCCCACCACAGCATGATCTGGAAGAAAACCCTGAAGAAACGCTTCACCTCGCATCCCTTTTCCTGCTCCAGCACATATGCCAACTACCAAACAGGAATCCCACAGCAAGGGGGTTGCCATGCTGCTGCGCTGTGCTCTGAATCACGGCTTTAGGCGCTCTGCCCATCTTCTTGGTTCAAACACTGATGAAAAGGGAGACGTACTTGTAAAGGCTCAGTCAGTCTGAAGTGGTGCATCTGTGCCTGTGGGACATCAACCCTGGTGTTTGCAATCCCAAGCTGCTGAGGTAAAACAGGCCAGAACAAAAAAGAAAGAATAATATTAGAATAAAACACACATAGATAAATGTGATAAAGGGATGCAATTTAATTAATACTATGACAAACCTTACAAACATCACAAGACAAGCCCATTTACTGCTTTGTGATTAAGTACAGAGGCACCTGTTTCCTCTCCAAGCTCTTTGTGCTTTCTCTGTGTCATCTCTTCTGGAAGAAAATTCAAAAGCACAAAAGCTAGAAGGTGTTTTCCTCATTCTGCCACTCCAGGTCAAATAAGTGTGAGTGTGTTTGAATGGGGAAGGAATCTTACTTTTTATAAAGAGTGTCAATTCTGGCAATTGGCTGCCAACAAAAAGATATACAATTACTGAACTCCTATTTGCAAATTTCCTTTTGGAAAGGAGTTTATAACCTCATTCCTTAAAAGTACTTTTTGACTGAAACTCGTCATGCAAGCCTGTGGTCTGGAAGGAAGATGATTTTGCAACATTAGAACTAATGTGTTCAGGTATTTCTGCTTGTTTAGAGGTGACAACAACAAATAACAGAAAAAAACGCATGCAAAGCTGAAATTGCTTTTGCAATGCTTACCTTCCTTGCACTCCCCTCAGATTTTATGGCAGGTTATAACCTATCATGCTTTTCTTTTTCCCCTGTGTGTATTATCACCTAAGATCCTTGAGATTCTTTTCCTGGTAATATAGTGCCTAGCTAGATATAAATAATAAAAAGATGAAATGTTTAAAGATATAAATAACAATAAGCAGTACTTCCAGACAATCCCCGTTGACTCAGTTCCTCAGGGAAGTCCATGGGAGAAAATCACTGCAGACTTCCACAGAAAGATAAGCCATGTACCAAACCCACAGGCACAAAGACGAGAAGCTTTCTTGCCCTTTCTTTTTTTCCTTTTTTTTTTTTTTTTCTCCCTGGTAGAACGGGGTGCAGAACTCCCTAATAATGAGAACCTAACATAACCTTCCATCTGGCCACTAACATGTAGTGCATCTTCCAGCCAAGCTGAGCTACTAATAACTCAGGCGTCTTGGTGGAAGAGCCTCGGAAGGGGGATGGGTTAAAAAACATGGAACACAGATATCTTGATCTGTTTAAAACTTTCTTGAAGAAAAAGCTTTTTTTTGGGAAGTAAGAAGGTGACAACCTAGCCTGACTCAGCTTCATCTGACCCCTTTCACCAAGCACTGACCAGCAGCAGCCCCTTTGCAGCAGCAGAAGCAGCGGCTTTTGTGCTAGGGAGGAGACTGAGGAGGAACATGACCCACCCAGTGCTCAAGAGACTGCAACAGGAGTGTCTAGTCCATGTGGGTGTGAAGATACTGATTTCAGACTTTTAATCTCCCCTCGGGCTGAAAGGGGTATGGCAGCCCACTTCTGGGGGGGGAATGGAGAAAACCTTATGGTGCCAGAGGTAGATACAATTCATGAGATGCACACACAATCCAGCATGGTCCTGTCATCCATCCAGGACAGCAGCCAGTGGCCAAAAGAGCCTCTGAAAAGCTGCTCTTCCTGTAAAAATCCTGCCCATCCCCAGCGTCCTTATTTTTACAGACACATATATGTGCCTTGAGATAAAAGTCTGGCTTTCCCTCCCCACTATTTGCTCTCCCATTCTTCTGTATACACAAGAGTTGACTTGTAAACTATAATGACAAATTCTGGGTGCTTTTGTGTATTAACTGGTGCATCCCACGAGCAATGTCCTTGAGGCTTCTTGGCTCTAGCATACCTTCTGCTGTAATCAATTTGTAAGTGCAAACTGTTCTGAATCTCATTACATATTACTCTTCTAATGTCTGCCTTGCTGTATTTCACTTAAGCGAGTTAAAAATGACAACTGCTTCTCACGGTGCATATGTATATTCCCCTGGTGTGTGCACGATCACAGTTGTCGCGCAAGTCGTCTTTTTGTTCATGTCTGGCTTAGAGATAAACCACTTACCGAAGTATTTGACATCATAAAGATACTTCTACATTAGACTGATGTAATTTGTTATTATCACTTACAAGTATCAGAACCACTTTATCAGAGCAGACTGAAGGTTTGCTGAACTCGGTATCCAATCAGGAGCACTTAAAATGAGTCAGCCCTTCACAAGAAAACATAACTCCTAATTATAAACCTAACTGTGTTATTTAGTGCTGCACATGGAAGTTTTTCCCAATTCAGCATCTAACGTGCAAAATCAGTGCGTTACAACTCTGCAATCTTAACCTTTGCCTACTGCAATGTCAGGAGCAAGCATTTACATAAGTACCTGACCACCCCACCTTTTGGGACAAGTTATTTTCCACGACAGCCAAAAGCAAAATCTTATCCTTTGTCCTCTGCATGAGAAACACATCCCTTGTTTTATTCGTTGTTTTCACACTCCCCCCCTTCCCCTGCTGCATCACGAGATCGCTTTCTCGATCCCAAGAGCCTGGATCCTCTCCTGTGACCTGGAAAAAGGGGAGAAATCGACGGCAGCTCCCAGGTGGGACATGGCAGGGTCTTCTTCTGCTGGTGTGATCCTCAGAAGCTTTTGCCAAGGCCAGGATGGGATTCCCGGGGGCTGCTGCCAGCCCTGCAGCCAGTCCCCTCATGGGAGCCATGTGCAGTTCAGCATCAGCACCTTAGTCACTCAGCCAAGGCAAATCCCCGAGCTGCAGCATCATCCTACCTCCTCCCTTACCCAGAGCTTTTACTTGTAAGGAAATGACACATTTGCTGCCAAACAGCGCTAGTTCCTTGCCTCTCTTTCATGGAAAGTTTCTTTGGGATGCAAAGGGAATGGATGTGATATTCGCAGTGATAATGTGCTAATGTGATACCATTTTTCTAATGTTGCTCAAGGTTTAAAACGGCACTGCATCACCTCTTGCACAAGATTTAAACAGGTTGTCTAAATCTGTACCAGGAGAATTTACCCGGAGTTCAAAAGCAGCGTTCGAACAGTGTTCACTGATTTTGCCTGAGGTTTTTTTTCACCACTGCTCCCGAGCAGAGGCTGTAACGTGGTTTTTAGCCAGCCGAGCGCAAGGCAGGAGGGAGCCACGCAGCAGAACAGGTTTTCCCTCTCACCCTCGCCTCCAGGAGAACAAAACTTTACCCATCCTGCGTAAGGCACCGCATCTTTTGCATTACATTAGCTAAGACAACACAGCAAGACTGGCCCAGCTGACACGTTAGGAAACCACGGTAATCCCTCTCCTTGTTCCTGACATTTTTCCTGGTGCCTCTCCAAAGGGGGGAGGGGAAGAGGAATTAAAAACATTACAAAAAGAACATGCATCGCCAAACTGAAAAATCATCCGGCCTTAGAAGGTTCTTCTTTACCCTAGAAGGGAAAACTTTCTGAAATACATGTATTTCCTGCATACACGCCGGCTAATTGTTTTGACTACACAAACATCTGCCCGCTAGTACCCTGTCTAGAGTGCTCATGTTTTGCTACAGTGTTCTAACAGTTGGCCTGAAAAACAAATTGCTAAGGACTACCTAAAATGAAGTAAAAAAAATCCATAAAGCAGAGAGAAAAAAAACCAACAACCACCAAACAAGCCTTAAATTTTATAGCAGTAATACAAAGTGACATGTCAGTATAAGGAGATGTTTATGAACTTGGCATTTCAGTGCCTGAGAAGAACACTTCATACACACTATGGACAGACGGACATATTTATTAAAAAGTTATCCTCTGGTGATATGCACACATTGTATTGTAATCAGCAAGTACACTTTTAATGTTAGAACTTAATAGCAGAACATGACATAGACACCCAATTCTGAGGCACATTACTTCAGCAAGTGAAAAAAAAAATACGGCAAAGAAAAAGAAACCAGTACAATCTGGCTAACATAAAACTGGTTAATTCTCAGTATCCAAGGAGGATTACAGGGGGAAAAAAAAAGTAATTCAAGATAGGGGAGGCAAGTATCCCAGACCTATTCAGAGGGAGAGAAGAGAGCTCCCCACAGTACATTAAGATACTTCCCAAAAAAACACAAGAGTCATTCTTAGGCTTTGCTCCAAGCTCCATGACTTGCTGCCTGCAAAGTAACCATGACTCGATCTTCCCACATTTTGTTAACAGGGCATTGACTCTCACGCCAGCATTCACAGAGCAACTGGACTATCCAGCTGGGAACAGCTAACCAAAACTCACGCCTTGTATGGTGCAGTTAATATGGTCATTCATCCATTTCAGATAGGTGAAGTTATCACAACCCAATTGTTCCCTTTGGGTGAAAAAAAAAACAACCAACCAACCAAAAGCCACAAAAGCCCCTCTCTTGCACATGCAGAGATTTTTATGTCTAGTAAGACAGCTCTGGAAATAACTTAAAAGAACAACAGAATTCCATGTTAAAAATATGATTTAATTAAAGAAACATAAATCATACCAAAAGTGTAAGTCACTTTCAGTTAATACATTTGCATTTATTTTAGAATATACTCTACATCTGAGTAAAAAAGTTTTAAATAAACTCCAGTACATGTACAACTGTGGGACTCGTCATCCGTCTCGTGACAGAGGGATGCTCGTTAGCCCACTGGGTTCCCTCCCGGGTAACAGCAGCGAATTTGCGCCAGTTTCGTTATGTTCATCGGCCTACATTGAGCCTCCTATTTGCCAGCTACGCCACCACCTCGTACACATTTTACCGGTTCCGCCTCCTCACCCCGGGGAGGCACAGCAACCGCTCTCCCTGGACCGTACAATAATAATTAAAAAAAACAAAAGCGAAAAAAAGACGAAAACAAAGGGGGAGGGTAATTAATAAACTAGTATTGATTAATTTACGTCTCTCGCGCTTGTGCGTTGGTAGAAAACCGGCTGCAGTCCCGGGAG
>NW_009723053.1:0-2101 GCF_000703405.1 Apaloderma vittatum
ATGGCAGAGGCTTTGTAAGTTAAGAACGCGGTCATCGAGCAGAGTTTGCTCGCGATGGGAAGAAAAGGCGAGGCAGGGCTCTGGGATCCTCAACACAACCGGGACGAGGACCTGTTGGAGCGGGTGCAGAGGAGCCACAAAGATGATCAGAGGACTCGAGCATCTCTGCGGTGAGGACAGGCTGAGGGAGTTGGGGCTGTACAGCCTGGAGAAGGCTCCGAGCAGACCTGGTAGTGGCCTGCCAGTGCTTAAAGAGGGCTACAGGCAAGCTGAGGAGGGACTGCTTACAAGGGCGTGTAGCGACGGGATGAGGGGCAATGGTTTTAAACTAGAACAGGGTAGATTTCGATTAGAAGTTAGAAAGTTTTTTATGGTGAGAAACTGGCACTGGTTGCCTGGAGAGGTGGTGGAGGCCCCATCCCTGGAAACATTCAAGGTCAGGTTGGACCTGCTGTAGTTGGAAGTCCCGGCTCACTGCATGGGGGGGTTGGACTAGATGACCCTTAAAGGTCCCTTCCAACCCAAACCATTCTATGATTCTGTCCTAACTGCTGGCTTCGTACGGCTCAGAGGCTCCTCTGATTTCCACACCCTGCGCAGATCTCTGGTGTGCAGGTGTGCAGTGCTGGGAGAGCCTGAGCCTGCACGGCAACGTGGGCACGAGAAAAGGGTGAGGTAGGAGATTGGTCGCAGAGGCACGTCCCATCTGTCTGTGCCAATGGGCAAACCAGTTGCTGAGTTTCCTTCCGCCTTTTAGCTCCCATTTATCACCTACCTACACACTATTCTCATCCCACCTGCTACGAAGGCAGGCGGTGTCAGGACAAACTGCAATACTTGTACAACGGTGTGGGAATATAAGCACTCGCTTACATTTGGGTGGCTTTGTGATTCAGGAGCCTTCCTTCTGGAGAAACAAAATGACAAACTTTGTTATCTTTAGATAGTGCAAACCACAAGAGGAAAGAGCAAAAATAAAGCGATGACGATATCATGATATTATGAACACAGTACTTGTGTAAGTGAAGCTGTTGAGGATCATAAACTGGAAAATCAGATCTACGGGGCAAGGAAATTCAGATTAAAATGCATTTGATTCAGAGGAATGCTTGAAAGCGGCTTAGATAAAAGAACTCTGTCTACTGACAGAAAAATCAGACTAATTCTACGTTAGGTGCTATATTTAAAGATAATTATGGCTTTTAAACCAACTTTCTCTGCTTCCAGCAAATTTTTGAGCTTCTTATCACAGTTCCTCCTTAATGCTGTATTTCTTTTAACTCATCAGGACTTGCCTCTGTTCACATTGTCAGTCTCGCTCGCATTTATCCAGTGTCTTAGAAGAGACTTATGTAATTGGGAATTCCTATTCTGACAGTGCCCATGGGGTCACTCTTCTGTTTATTTCTGCAGCCCTCTGCCTCAATGTATTTTGGTTCTTGAAATCACTTATCCTTGCCACCTCAGTTTCAATTACATTAGGTCCAAACCTTCTGCTCCCGTTTACTGAGCCCTTAACTTCATCCTCTCCTCCCCAGACACACGTGTTCCCGCTGCATGGCCTACACACAGAGGCTCTGAGGCACACGGTTTACTTTGGGCAGCCTGTCTGAGTTGCGCAGTTTACTCTGGGCAGCCTGTTATGTTTCGGAATCACAGAATCATAGACTGGCCTAGGCTGGAAGGGACCTTAGAGATCATCTAATCCAACCTCCTTGTCATGGGTAGGGACACCTCTCAACTACGTCAGGCAACACATGGGCACCGAACGGGGATCGAACCCGCTACCTTGGTGTTATCAGCACCACGCTCTGACTGACTGAGTGGAAGCAGGACTTGACTGTTTGCCCACAGTTTTAGGTTTGGCTTGATGAGGAAAGAGCTGAGGTTGTGCAGCAAACCCTCCGGCCGCACCACCCCCTCCTCTGACTCCCCCAGATTTATCGGGACGACAGCAGCTCAGGATAAGGATCTTATCAAATGCTGCTTTCACCTCTCGAGATCCTCAGCCCGCCCTTCAGCCAGGACGTCTGGCACACTGTTATCACCGCTCTTGTCACAAAATCAGGACGGTGGAGGGGAACCTGAAGGACGGGGATCC
>NW_009723054.1:0-5860 GCF_000703405.1 Apaloderma vittatum
AGGCCCGGCGGCATCCTGGCGGACGACATGGGCCTGGGCAAGACCATCCAGGTCATCGCCTTCCTCTCGGGGATGTTTGACGCCGAGCTCATCCAGCACGCGCTGCTCATCATGCCCACCACCCTGGTCAGCAGCTGGCTGGCTGAGTTCGCTCGCTGGACCCCCGGCCTGCGCGTCAAGGAGTTTTACGGCACCAGCAAGGCAGAGCGCACCCGAAACCTGGAGAGGGTCCAGAGGAAGAACGGCATCATCGTCACGAGCTACCAGATGCTCATCAACAACTGGCAGCAGCTGGCCAGCAGCTATGGGCAGGAGTTTGTCTGGGACTATGTCATTCTTGACGAAGCGCATAAAATCAAGTGCCCGTCGAACAAAACGACCAAGTGCGTGTATGCGATTCCTGCAAAGCACCGCATCCTCCTCACGGGCACCCCGGTGCAGAACAACCTGCGGGAAATGTGGTCCTTGTTTGACTTTGCATGCCAAGGCTCTCTCTTGGGAACGGCCAAAACTTTCAGAATGGAGTACGAGGCTCCTATTACTAGGGCAAGGGAGAAGGACGCAACTCTAGGTGAGAAAGCACTGGGGCTAAAGATGTCCGAGAACCTAATGACAATTATAAAGCCCTATTTCCTCAGAAGAACTAAAGAAGATATCAAAACCAATCACACTGACAAACCAGACGCTCCTCTTCCCCAGGATCTGAGTGAGAGCCGTGCTCCTGTCATGCCATCTCTCACTAGGAAAAATGACTTTGTCGTGTGGGTGTACTTGTCACCAGTGCAGGAGGAAATCTACAGGAACTTTCTCTCTCTGGATCATGTGAAACAAGTGCTGATGACAACCCGATCGCCTCTGGCTGAGCTGAATATCTTGAAGAAGCTCTGTGACCACCCCAGGCTTCTGTCTGCGAGAGCGTGTGTCCAGCTGGGCTTGGAAGAGCAGGAGTACTCGGAGCAGGATCACGGGAGCGAAGGAGAGATGCTTTCAGGTGCTAATAAGTTAGACCATCTCTCGGATGAGACCGTGATCCACGAGTCTGGGAAAATGCTGTTCCTTGTAGGGCTTCTAGAAAGACTGCGAGAAGAGGGACACAGAACCCTGGTGTTTTCGCAGTCGAGGAAGATGCTGGATATCGTAGAGCACGTCTTGTCTCGCCGACAGTTCAAGATCATGCGCATTGATGGGACTGTGACCCACCTCACGGAGCGCGAAAAGCGCATCAACGCCTTTCAGCAGAACAAGGACTACTCCGTCTTCCTGCTCACCACGCAAGTTGGTGGTGTGGGGCTAACTTTAACAGCTGCCAGCCGAGTGGTCATCTTCGACCCCAGCTGGAATCCAGCTACAGATGCTCAGGCTGTAGACAGAGCTTACAGGATCGGGCAAAAAGAGAACGTGGTCATTTATAGACTGATTACCTGTGGTACAGTGGAAGAGAAAATATACAGGCGGCAAGTGTTTAAGGATTCGTTAATAAGACAGACGACCGGTGACAAAAAGAACCCGTTTAGGTATTTCTCCCAGCAGGAACTAAGGGAGCTGTTCACGTTAGAAGACACTCGAACATCCACAACTCAGATTCAGCTGCAGTCTTTGCACGCCACCCAGAGAAAGACAGACGTGCAGCTGGACGAACACATTGCTTATCTGCACTCTCTGGAGATGTTTGGCATTTCCGATCACGACTTGATATTTACGAGGGAAATAGCTCACGAGGAGCAGGTTGAGAGCGAAGAAGCCCATCAGTACATTCAACAGAGGGTACAGAAAGCCCATGAGCTAGTCCAGTTAGAGTCTCAGCTTGGAGAACAGAGGATGGAGGACATCAGAAATGCTCACGAAGAGACATGGCAAAGACTACCAGAAGGTTTTTGTGGGCCAAAGAATGTGTTTCCAGGTTCAAATAACATAAATCGTTTTGTTCCACCACCAGCAGCAGCTGATAAACACGAGAACGAGCAAGTTATTGATCTCAGAGAGGACGAGGAGGTCCAGGTTCTTGCCGTCAGCTCCAAAATGACAAGCCTGACTATCGTCGACTTGGATGAAAATCAACCGGTGCAAGACGTGTCCAGTGTGGATACAGAGCTGTGTAACACCAGCGAGGCAGTGAAACAACACAGCATACAAGAATCCGAGCAAAATCTTGAATCGAGCATTACACCATCATCACCTGGACTTCATCCACTTGGTAAAGAGAACCAGAGCCTTGAACCAGAAGAGTGTTCCCCTGTAAATCCAGACAGCCTGGCTGAGGCAGGGAATGGCCTGTATGGGCATCACCAGCATTCTCCTAACGAGTCTGGTATGGCTGACGATCCCAACAGGTTAAAAGACGCAGAAATGTCAGATCTTGACTCACGTGCTGCCTGGGGGACAGATAAGGATGACGTTCCTGAGCTCGCTTTGGCTGCTGCAGCACCAGTCACGCCAGAAATCCACGCTGGGCTCCAGAAGTCGCTTGTGTCAGGAGCCAGCTTGGAGGATACGTCTGTGCTTTCTTTCCAGGACCAAGTTGATTTCAATCTGGTCTTGGAAGAGTCTGCAGATGAATGGAAAGATGCCTCAAGTAGGGCCAGATCACTGGAGCACCTAGAAAGGGAGGGCTTCCAACTAGAAGCAGAAAGCTTCTGTAAATCTCCTGCAAAAAAATCTCTCACAAAACCTTGGCCAAGTAAGAACAGTAACTGTGGTGAGCCCTGTGACACAGCTGAAGAAGAGCCAGATAACTCCCTGCAAAGGAGTGAAGCGTCAGAGGGAAGCAGTGTTGGCCTTGCTTCTGGTAGAAAGAAAACCTGGGGGAGGATTGTTTCAGACAGTGAGGATGAAGACCATTCCATTATGACCCCCGAGGAGAACCAGCCTGAAAAAAGGCCCTCGCCTTTAACCAGCCCTGTGCGTCGATTTCGGGAAGGAATTAACGCATCCACTCCTAAATGTGTCAGAAGCAGAGCAAAACCCACCTCTTCTCCCCAGCTAGCTAGCAGTGGCAGCAGGTCTACCGCTTCCAGGCGATCTCTAATCAACAGGGTGGTGGATGAGGTTGAGGATATTGGGGAAATCATGGGAAGCACTGGTGAGGAAGACGACAGCGAGAGTGCTGAGGAGCAAGATGACCTTGTGGAAGAGGAAGCTGAAGAGTGTAGCGAGGAATCTGCTGAGCCTGAGGAAGAACCTACTGGAGAAACGCTTCATACAACTGACAAATCCTATGTGCCCGGCACGTCCTCCGAGCAGTCTGAAGCAGATGAGACGGAGTCATCTCAGGAGGAATCCACTGGCGATGCTGAGCTCCAGTCGGGGGAGCAGATAGACTACTTCACCCAGGAAAGTGCCTCCGAGAAAGAGGTTGGTCCGAGCTCCCCTCCTGCCGCAGGTGATTATGATACCTTGGTAGACAGCGGGAAGAAACTTAAGGATGACGGAAAACTGCAGGAGGCATTGAACTGTTTCCTGCAAGCTCTTGACATAAAAAATGGAGATCCTGAAGTTATGCTTATGACTTTAAACTTGTACAGACAGCTAGCCCAGAAATGAAAGATACGTGCCTTTAAGTACTTTTTCTCATTAAGAGTTTGTCTGAACTACATCACTGAAATTTTTGAACTAGCTTAAGACCTCTGGTTGCAACAGGCACTTCCTTCACGGTGGCTGAACAAGTTCAGCACCTCCTCCTGCGTGAGGATCTGTCAGGCCTTGGTTGCTGGGGAAGGGACTTCACTGTGGACTTGGTTCACAAAAATGAAAAATTTCATGCTCCTGTCTGATTATTTAATAAAAATTGTCTAAACCACCCCTGCAAGCCTGCAGCCCTGGTGTCCCCTTCCTGCCCTCCAGGCTGTTACTGCCCCTCCTGAGCAGGTGCTGAGGGTGTGGGCCCAGGGCAGCTGCGCGTGGCCCAAAGCCCAGCCGCTCTCATTCTTCCCTCCCGAACTTGAAACAAGCCCACGTGTCTGCCTGAGCGTTGCCCACCCTCAGGCAGGCTGGGTGCTGGTGCACAGGAGAGAGGGGGGCTACCGCAGCCCGGTTTAAAGCTGATCCGAGAACAGATTTGCCGGGGAGGAGGTCGCTGCTATAAATCCTCCAGGTACTGGAGTGCCAGGCCTAACGCTGACCTGTGGCGCTGCAGAAATCCTCCTGCTCACGCCCCTGCCGGGCTGCAGTCGCTGTCAGGGGCAGGTGAGGGGGGTGCCAGGACTGGAACAACAATTAGCCTTGGCTGCTGCACACCTCAGACCTTCTGGTGTTAGGCAAGGGCGACAAAGGAGTCTCCAATCTCACCGTGTTGGGCCCCTCCAGCCCCCGTTTTATTTTCTCCTCCAAGCCTGTTCTTGCACAAGGGCAGCAGGAGGGGGAAACACCGGCTTTAAAGTTCTGCACTGCTTTTCCTGTAGCAAGGAAGTCCTCTAACCCTCTTTCCCACAGACAGCTCAGCTGCAGCAGATTAACTCTCTGGCCCTGCAGGCACGGGGAAGCTATGAAGTGGGTTCGCAGTTCAGAACCACGCAAGCTTAAAATCAGAACCACCTCGTGCCGGCTTTTAGCAAAGCTCTGCTTACCTGACTCACCTCCTGCCACCACGCTGGAAGAAACCTGGCCAGGGAACGCTCAGCACCGTGACCATCTTCGGCAGGGTCTTGTCACAACACAGCACCAGGTTTTGATGCTCCCTCATGCCTACAGAGTTTGCCCTCTGTACTGCAGCACGACAGCAAGGGATGCTTTCACACCTTGCCGAGTTCTGCAGGCTCTGGAGAGGAAAACAATCTGCCCAGTTTGAATCCTTTGTATGAGGAGACACGACAAACACAAACGACGACACTGCTGGTGCTGGCGAAGTGCCGGTTTGCTTCTGCCAACAGGTAGAACAAAGCTCTGGTAGCCTGGAAACCAAGTAGTTTATTAATAGAGCATCCCTTAAATGAGGGCACATCTGCTCTTGTACTGCAGAGGCCTGTCTGCCTTTCATAATGACATATTAATGGATTACAGCTTTGCAATCGTTTGCTGGCCTCTCCATTCCCTTAACAAAACACACACCTCAAAAAGGGAGCAGGGCGAAGGACCTGCCGTACTTTTGGTGTCACCTCTTCCTTAACTCTACCAAAGGGACTGTCCTCCTGGTCCACATCTGAGCTCTGGAGCAGACACTGCAGCACAGGAGCTGTCTGCAGCCTCCGGGGCGAGGATGGGGATAAAGAGCAGGGCCTTGGGGAATCCCTTTCCAGATAATTTCCATTTGCAGATCAAAGCCCAAGTGCCTTACTCAGGCAGAGACAGCTCATTGTCTCTCCTTAACTCTACCAAAGGGACTGTCCTCCTGGTCCACATCTGAGCTCTGGAGCAGACACTGCAGCACAGGAGCTGTCTGCAGCCTCCGGGGCGAGGATGGGGATAAAGAGCAGGGCCTTGGGGAATCCCTTTCCAGATAATTTCCATTTGCAGATCAAAGCCCAAGTGCCTTACTCAGGCAGAGACAGCTCATTGTCTCTGCAATGGGAAAAGCCAAGAGGCCAATCTGCCAGGCAAAGCCAATTTTAACAGCTTTGAAAAGCTCTTATTTCACCTTTTCCAGGGAATGCTTTACCTCTCCAGCCAGTGCCCTGCTGTAACTTGTGCGTCCTGTCACCACAGCAGGGACAGCCAGCTGCCTCCGAGCACGCTGCTGGTTGTGACCGACTTGCTCCAAAGGTCACAGTGCCTGGGAAGTTCCCGAGATTCAAGCAGTCAACAAGGTCACGGCCATCACATTTTATTTTCTGCCTTCCACCATGATAATGTGATACCCAAACTTTGTTTTGACCGGAGGGTCTGTGAACACGGGCTTGTCCATGCTGCTCACGGGCAAGGCGAACGC
>NW_009723055.1:0-1163 GCF_000703405.1 Apaloderma vittatum
TGGGGCTGCAGCTGCTGACTCAGAAAAAGCAATGTAGGTCATAACGAGTTTCCTTAAGTTACCTAAGTTCGAACAATTCAGCTTTTCTTCAGAGACTTCCAAAGTGCTGTTGCAACATTTTCTGAACGCCGCTGGCTTTTGCTGAAGTTCAGCCCCCGGCTCGGAGCGATCGGGCTGCGGCGAAGCGGGCAGCGCCCGGGGCAGACATGCCCGCTCCCCGGCACCCACACGTTGCACCTCTCACTTTTATCTTCCCTCGCCCATTTCCATCAGAACGCTACTTTTTTCTTTTTTTTAATCTTTTGTCTCAGAGGCGTGTTTTGTTGTTTGTTGTTTTTTTTTTTTTAAAAAATGTGCCAGAGCGTCACACTCGCAACTTCTAAACTTTCTTCTAAACAGTAAAAGAATTGCTTACCTACTTTCTACTCAGTTTAGTTCTTTCCAGGAAGGTTTATTCACATTTCATAGTTAGGATCTATTCCTTATTACTACTTTCCACCACCAGTCAATTTTTACACCATCAGTTAAAGGGTTATTAAACGAGTTCACTTTTGTCACGGGTCTTGTACGCAAAAGACACTTGAGTGACACCGAACACGGTCTGTCTTCGAACTAGGTAATTTTCGTTATTTTCTTTTTCTTTTTCCTTCTTTTTCCCCCCGGCCCCTTACACCATAGTAGAGGAGGAAAAGTGTAGCCGCAGTCCCCACGGAGAGCTCACGGAGGATGAGCAAGCGTCCTGTTCTGTCGCAAGAGCGGCGAAGTGGGACGGAGTCCTCGCCGCGAAGCACAAAGTCGTGGAGAAGAGCAAAGCCCGGAATCAGGGGACGCTTCGAGAAAGGAACCACGCTAACGGATTTTATGTTATTCACTCGGAGCTTTCCCCAACCATTACCTGCACTCCCCGCTCCGCAGCAAGCAGGGGCCGTGCGTCGGCTGGGGCTGGGGCGGGGAGAGAGGGGGAAATTTCGGAGGGATTCGCACTCTCCCCTAGAAAATCATCATCAGGAAGGCATCTGTTGTCACGAAGTATAACTGAGAAGCGAAATCGTCCGCCCATAGATTTCGGAAAAGCAAGGAGCGGCGTAAGAAGAGCAAACCTCGACCGGTCCGACGGCTGTATCTCTGCTGGGTGCACAGATCGCCAGCGTGTTTTCTTACCT
>NW_009723056.1:0-1333 GCF_000703405.1 Apaloderma vittatum
GG
The DNA here is from genome assembly GCF_000703405.1 of Apaloderma vittatum. Classification (NCBI taxonomy): domain Eukaryota; kingdom Metazoa; phylum Chordata; class Aves; order Trogoniformes; family Trogonidae; genus Apaloderma; species Apaloderma vittatum. The sequence goes on from NW_009723056.1 coordinate 3, forward strand.
GTTGAGCTTTTCTTTCCCCTGTTGCTGGAGCTTGTCAGAGTTAATCAGTATGGACACTTAAATTGCTTCTGCTTAGGTGAATCTCTTGCAAGTTTTAAATGTGTTTCTGACGGCTTTGAATTTTATTGCCAGCATCTGTTTAAGTGCTTTGGGGATTCAGATGCTTGAGTGCACCTCAGCTGTGTGCACCATGATTTTCCAAGGTGCTGGCGTTTTCAGTTTGGATGGTAACTCTTTTAAAAAAAGAAAGGAAACAAAAAAAAAGGAATGGAGCGGGAGGGGGGAGGTAGTTGCAGAAAAGCTTTTGAAGTGTCTGTGATGCTAATTTTCTTTCTCTTTCATTTTCAGAACGACGACCTACACAACCTCAGCAAATCCTTCTTTTAACTCATGGGTATCAAGACTATAAATGTTTCATGCTATCACAACTAGGACCTCACCTCCTCCTCCTCCCCCTCTTCCTCCTCCTCTGTAAATGGGTACGAAGCATCCAGTTCAGTTTGTTTACTTTCCACAAACCTCAGGAGTTAGTTGACTGAGCTGCAGGGCCCGCCTTGTGCCAAGCAGAAGCACTGTGACACCTGGACACCGAGTCTCTTACTGCATCCCCACCGTACGGACTTGGCTGGCCGCCGGGAACTGATGTGCCCCCTGTGTCGTGGTGAGAATGGGTATCTTACTAGCACATTTACACAACTTCATTTGCTGCTGAAAACCTGTATGACAAATCATCATTGTAAATTATTGCATACAAAACTTAATGTTGGTTGAAGAGTATTAAATATTTAACATAGGTTTTGATTTATACATGTACTTTTTTAATTAAAATGTAACTTTTCCTACAGCACATCTTTTTTGATGTGGAACTGAGGTATACTATATTCTGTTGTAAACAGAGTGGGAAACCTGCTTAAAACAAGGCTTCTAAGAATAGAGTAGGGTACTATTCTTGTTTTAAGATTGTAATTCAGAAAATAATATAATATGAGTCATTGGTCCCCGGGCCTTGATTGTACAGTCATATTTACTGATACTATCAGTTGTAAGATAACCCTGATGTTGAGTTGAGTTCTTTCCAAAAGAAAAATAATTTTGTACTCCTTGTAAAATAATAGTCCGTATTAACTACAGTGAAGACAAACGTTACTGTGCACGGTATTTACAGGCGTCAACTTGAATTCATCAGTTGCACAGGAACTGACGAAAACGAAATCAGAAAAAAAGAAATCAGAGTCTTCCATTGTATATATTGTAAAGAAAAAAAAACAACCAACCAACAGAAAACCACAAAACAGAATGAAAAGAAAAAAGGGTGAACTTTTCCAATTGAC
>NW_009723056.1:1364-13237 GCF_000703405.1 Apaloderma vittatum
AAAATGTGGGTGTTTGTAAATTCTGGAAATCTCTTTCTATATGTAATAAACTAGATACTGTTTTATCTGCTGTAGTGTTTGGGGGGGTTTTTTGTTCCCTTGGTAAGCTGTCTCAGATACCTCACACTGTCCCACCAGGTTTCTTTGGTGTTTCCGATGCGTGTAATTGAGAAGGGCTGTGGATCACCCCAGCCCAAGAATGAAGTCAGGTGTAATTAGGCGTAGCAGGAAGTGTCCCTCCTCGAATTATTTCACTAAGACTCTTGTTTCAGTTTTACGGAGAATCTTCAGGATACAGCCCTCCTTCCGCCAGAGCCAATCGAAGAGTTCACAGCAAGTGAATCCCTGGAAGCCGTAGCAAGTCGCCAGCATAAAATTCCAAAAGCCGTCTGGAAGTCAGTGCAAAGAGGAACGATGAGGAGGGACTCTCCTGCGACTCTCCTGTGCTCCCCTCTGGTTCTAGGCAGATAGAAATTCTTTGTGTGTAGCGTTTGCAGAGCCTCAGCTGGTTTGGGCACCGGGAAGTTACCGAGACTGTGGATTTCCAAGTGCACTGGTGTTGGAGCGGTAATTGAACTTGAAGCTGTGTTAGGTCCCTGTTGGTCCCCCCTGGTGGTTCTGGAAGCCAGCCCGCGGGCCGCTGCGCGGTCAGCCGGGCTCTCCTGACGGGAGAAGGCAGGCGCTCAGAGCACCAGCAGGACGGCGGCCAGACCCCCGAGGAGGGGCTTTCTTTCCCCCGAGGGGTCGGTGCTGTCAGGGTGAGACCGTGTTCCCACTGTGTCCCCTCCTGACCGCAGGGCAGACGCAGGGGCCGCTGCACGGCCGTTTTTCACCTCTCCTTTTGCTGGAGGCTTACCCCTCCTGTGGACCTGCTGGTGGTGGTGTGCATCTGTAACCACTTTGACTCTGTCAGGTCAAAATACTCACTCTGGGAAAGGACTTGCAGGTTAAGAACACTTCAGTCATTCCAGATCGCTGGGGACAATTGCACGAGAGGCCGTGCTGGCGCATCGGGGGTGGCTGCAGCCTTTGCCAGCAGAACTGAGGCTGACACCAGCTGGCAACGGACCGGGGAGTGTCATTTTTTGGTTTAGGAAGGGGCAAGTCAGTCCACAGAGGCTTGCTCTTACTCTTGGTGAGCATTGGGGTGTGGTTTTCCAGAGAACCAGTAATATCTCAGAGGGCAACACTTGCTTTAAAAAGAAAGCCACGTGCATCAGACCCATATTTAAATGTTTAAGTTACTCCTTTTCATTTTACCTGAAGATCCTTGTTGTTGTTGTTGTAGTAGTTCTGCTGTGTTTTTTTTCTTTTTTTTAAATGGGGGCTAGTTGCAATGAAAACTTGTATATGTTCTGAACTAAAAACATAAAAACAATTTACCCCCAGCCCCTTTGCCCGCAGCCGTCTCCAGCTTAATGAATCAACATGAGCGTTCGCTGTGTTGCTGTGGTTGCTAAATGTTAGCCCATGTCGATGTGGAAGGGCCTGGGACAGAGCAGGATTTTATGGCCATTGTGCTTTGCATTGTTTCAGATAATTTTGTGTGCTGCAGTGTTTATTGAAGTAATGGGTTGATAAGTACTGGAAGCTGCTGTTGAGTTTTAAAAGGCATTAGCGAGTACATTTAAACGTGGTAGAAGTGTTCCACAGTGGTACATCCGTGAGCAAATTTTGTTCGTAAAATAAGAGTTTTTTAAAAATTCTAGGAATTGGTGATGGTCATTACGGAAAGGAGGGGTGGGGGGACTGTAGCACTGAGCTAGTGAATTCCCACTCACGTCAGTAGTAACCTGTGGCCAGAGAAACAGGTTATTAATGATGTTAACCTGCACAGGGTTTATGTTTTTGCAGCGTAGAAACCAGAAGCTCATCAGTGAAGAACCAGTGACTGATCTCTGCAACAGACAGTGAGTTAGGTGCTCTCTAATAAATTCATATTTGCTCTTTGTGTAGACACTTCAAGCATCGCTTTCCAGCAGTCAGCAGCTCTTCTACTCCACTGATCGCCAGGAGTTATTTTCGGAAATTGCAGGAAGTACGTGCTGAGTCTGAAAATAGTTAAGGCCAGTTCTTAAAAAGAGGAGTTAAGCCGTGAATGACTTACAATTCACATAGATAACTGTCATTATAGTATAGCTTTCCTAAAAAATATTTCAATAGCTGTAATGAGAAGGAAACAAGAAATGAAACTCAAAGGAAATAAATTACAAGCCCAATGTGCTCAATTTCTCCCTTTGTCATCTTTGCACGTTTTGTTGTTTTCAGTATTTCTGCATATTCTTTTTTGAAGCAAACTTTACCCAGTAAACGGGAGTCGGATTTCTCATGCCCGTCATTTGCGCTCCTTGGTTTCTTCTCTGTTGTTTTCCAAGGTTGACAAAGGTATATTTGGGTTGACTTTCTTTGATTTAACAGCCTTAGTGTTCTGGCCTGATTCCACCTTTTTTACATCTGTTCGGTGCTGTTGCAGCGCTGTGGTCTCTCCGAGTGTAACACTGTGTGTGTTTTCATTTATTACGCAGGAAAATAATTCAGGAAGGTTTCCTTGGTTTCTTCTCTGTTGTTTTCCAAGGTTGACAAAGGTATATTTGGGTTGACTTTCTTTGATTTAACAGCCTTAGTGTTCTGGCCTGATTCCACCTTTTTTACATCTGTTCGGTGCTGTTGCAGCGCTGTGGTCTCTCCGAGTGTAACACTGTGTGTGTTTTCATTTATTACGCAGGAAAATAATTCAGGAAGGAAATGGTGAGAGCTCTTAAAGCCGTGCCTTCAGAAACAGCTTTTACCCCCTGTGCTCCCTTGCAGGAGATGAAAGGTCAGGAGAGTTAAACAGGAGTGCTGGCTTTCCTTCTCCATCTTTGTCACTGCCAAAGTTGATCAGGCTCATGTATGGCGAGGTGAACCGAAATACACAAACGCAGCGAGGTGTCGTGACTGGGCACCGGTCAGGTGCGCGGCTGTGCCGTACCCTACTCCAACAGCCGGGAGCTGGGCTGCGAGCCGCGGGATGTGCCCGCCTCGGTCGCAGGAGTGGGCTGAGCGCGCCGTGACTCTGTGAATTCCTGCAGCCCACACAGTCCAAGTGGTCCTCTTTTGGTTTTATAATTTATGAATGTGTTGCTGGGAATAAACATAGGGCATGTGTGCTCCAGGCGGTGTTTATAGCTCTATCGCTGCATAGTAAAATCCCTGTCACAGATGGCAGCCAGGCCACAGACAGAGCTTATAATGAATTGATGTTAATTTTGTTTTTTACCACGTACGGTTAGATTTTTCATAAACATTTCTTGGTTCGTACTGTCTTGTGTATCGTGTGTCCCCACGTCCTCTGCACCTGCGTGGAAAGTCTGCCACTGCTCCTCGAGTGACATGACCTAGATTTCAAAACAAAAACTCGACCCCAGGGGTTTTCAGCTGTAGGCTTAACATTTCCACTGGAACTGAACTTTCCCAAAAGTACGTTGGCCTCGATCAAGGTCTGGAATTCTTGCAACTCGACCCTGACTTCCAGATCCAGCCAGCGTAATTATAGCCTAGCTACTGGCCAGTGGAAACGCTCTGGAGAGCATCAAAGCATTCCTGTAAAACCTTCTGAGCTGCTCCCGGGGACCACTCCTGCGGCCGGTGGGCAGCAGCTTCTGAGCGCAGGCCGAACCGTGCCTTGTCTGGAGAGCCAGGCGGCGTCTGCGTGCCGACGCCAGCACGGAACACTGTGAATCGTTACCTGTGGAGCAGACGGGTCGGCCGTGCAGGCGGGAGGGTTGGATGCCCGCGATCGCGGTGGCGCTGGACTCCAGGCACTGTCGGGCAGGGTCTGCTGGTGCTCTAGCAAAAGCTCTGGCAAATCGATGCCTACAGAAATTGGACTTTAATCTATTCCATTGTTAAAGAGGAAAATGTAGATAAAAGCTTTGAGAGTAGAGAAAGGGAAAATTTAATTTGCAAGAAGGTAATTAATTGAGTTTTAAGATGCGTTTTTTCAGTCTTTTGGTGGAGTGCAGCTTGTTTCAAAAGCTGACCTGCTGGAAGGAAAAGGCAGTATCCCTGTCCGTCTTGTCTCTCTATGCAGGGGTTCGTGTAAATGATTTGTATTTATTTTCTTCTTTCCATACACAGAGGTTACTCAAAAGAAAATACAAGGAGAGAGGGCAGTAGTTGGAACTGCGGAAGATAAGGAAAGAGGAAAGTGGGAAGTCAGCAGAGAGCAGCTGTGTGCGTGTGTGAAGCTAAGTGTGTAAAAGCACTGCACGCTCCAGGAGCGCTGTCCATGAGTCACCAGCGGTCACAAAGTGCCCCTGGAGACTCTCACACCCGCGCTGGGTCCGCGTTTGTTCCGAATTCTGTGCAGGGCTGCCTCCTGTGTGGCTTGCTTTGTCGTAGTGGTGATACACGTGTTCCGTGGGATGTCCTTGAGGATGGCTGTCTGCTGGAGGAAGTGTCGAATTATTTGCGTTCCAGAGTATGTTAAATATTCACCCAGGACCCAGTTTCAGCGACAGACCCGTTCCCATGAGGTGGGTGCAGTCGAGCGGTTCTGTCAGGGTAAAAGAGGTCAGGATACGATTCCTGCTCCGTAGCAGGCTGCTCAGAAAATTAGATCATACCCCTCTGTTGCTGTTTGATCTGAGGGGTATCTGTTCCCGAAAAGGCAAACACGGATAAATCTGCCTGCCCGTTTAGATGGTACCTGGTGAATGTCTATGAAATTAAGAGGCCAAGTATTTACATTTATCTGCAGCCATTGCAGATTAATTCCTGTCCCTATTTATAATGCCATGTGCAGTGAAAGAAATTAAACAATGACATTTCCTATAGGTGTATGTAAGGTTATCAGAGCTGTCAGCCAGCCTGTTCTTGTAATACTGTGAATCGGAGGATTAATTCTCAAATGCTCTCCTTTTCCTTTCCAGCCCCACTTGGGCTGGAGGTGTTTCATGCCTGGGTTTCTCGCTGAGGACAGCTTAAAAGCTGGAGAGGTACCTCTGCACGTTGGTGGGAGAAACTACATGAGTACGAATCGGAACTAAGCACTATGGATTTTCTATTTATTGTTTTTAAAACAGGTGAGATTTTTATAAAATAACTAGGAATTTCTTTAATGCAACAGGCATGGAAAGTATCTGTATTTTTTATTTCCAGCTTTGGGGACTGGCCTGATTCCCACACATGCAGGGCAATGACAGATGCTGTCCTTTACATGGGGCACTGAGGTTGTGGTGCGTTCCTGAGAACCGAGCACTTTGCTCCTGCTTCGGCACTTCTGAAGGTATTCAGGACTATAAAAAGGGATTTATATCATTCCTGGATGTTGTGAATTATTTGAAAAAACCTTACATTTTCAGGAAAACTATTGCAGTTCTTACAGTAGCATTAAAGAGCAGAAGACCTAATGGGGAAAAAAAAAAAAATCGTGTTCGCATGAGCTACCTTGCATCGTTTGGGGATTTAAATCTGTGTCCTTTTTATTTTATTAGAATTTGCAGTGCTTCTTCTGTTTTGTTCTGCTGAAAGGAGACAGTGCTGATAAAGGAACAGCTCTCTCCTCCTGCTTGGTGTGAACTCTTGCCTTTGAGCTAATGATCCACACATTTAAACGTGTGTGTCCCTGCACATACATGTGCATGCACATAAATAACAATTTTTAAAACGAGAGAGAGGGGAATGCTGTGGGAACCGCCTCAGTAACTTTATGAACTTAAGTGCTGACTGCTCTTAAGAGTTATGATCCTTCTGTTCTACGGTGAGCGTTGCTGTAGGGTCATGTTACTATTTGTGCCGTATATATTTCCTTGGCTTCTTGCAGTAAAAAGAACCCCTGCTTCTAGTGTAAGCATTTCCAATTTGTTACAGATCAGCAAGCCAGCGCTGTTTCCTTGGCAGGGTGAGGCCACCAAGACCTGCCCGTTATGGGACCTCCCAGGTGATTTACTAGCTACGACTTTCCTTTCCTATCACGCGCAAAGTTTCATCAGAATAATTTGGAATGTCTTGGGAGCAGATCGGTGGCAGAGGCCAAAGCATCTGTTTGCCAAGGTAACCACGTTAAAACTCGCCAAACCAAACACTGTTGTTAGAACCATGGCTCGACCATAATGCCTGCCTCCGCACTGCAGCGGGAATGGGTTCATGGGAAAAAATTTGCTCAACAATATACAGGCTCGTGGACACCACGTTTGAAGAAAAGACAGCAGACCTGAGTTAAATAAGTTCAAACTGCAGCCCGTGCTCTGATTTGTGGCTGATCTTTATTGCCTGTTATCTTTTTAGGTTCTGCTTTTTCATTTCTGCAATGCTATCTCAAGATCATTCCCTTTTTTTTTTCTTTTTTTTTTTTTTGAAACTTGCTTCCCCCATTGCTGTTTTTGAGGACTTGTTAGGGAAAGCAAAGTGTATTTCCATCAAAGATTCCTCTTAGTTTTGCCTTTGGGGTTTGTGACTGTAGGTTGCCTCACAGAACATACAGCTGATTCTTGATGTTTGGGTAGCTCAGCTCGAAGGATCACTGCAGCATCTGAAGTTAGAAGAAACATAAAGGTTACACGCTGGCATAATTGGAAAGGAAGGGGGAAGAGATGGACTGGGCGTTGGGCTTATCAGCTTTGCGTTCAGTACTGGAGTCAGATCCCCAAATTTAGTAGCATCATCTAAGAACAGCTCATACCTTTTAAGTGGCTTAAAGGCTGAGGTTCAAGAGGCAGTTCCCACACTTTTCGTAACCTGCCTGAAGTCTGTAGTGTCGCTCACGGGTGGGAATGGCAGAGAGGTTCCTCAGTACCCAAACCTTGCCCAGCCCCTCGGGAGGAAACCAGCACGAGCTGATAAAGCCGGGGGCTAATTGCGTTGAGGAGCCTTTTTGAGAATGAAGGGCTCAGGTGAGAGGTGCGTGGCCACAGGAAAGCCGTGTGAGCCCTTCGTCACCCTGGGACCAGGCTGTGGAGGTGCGGCTGCAAAGCGCCGGATCAGCGGGATGAGAGGGGATTAAGTGATCAGGGTAAGTTCCTTTTCCTGATAAACTCCATGGAAACTTCGCAGCCGCCTTCCCCTGTTCCTCAGCTGGGAGAGCTGCGGCCGAGAGCGGTGCTGAGCCTCTCCCCAGCCCCAAGGTTGTTCTGGAGGGGAGCGGGACTGGTGGAGCATCAGGGCAATGTGCTTTCCAGCTGCCCTTTGCTCTCCCTCTCCCTTCAGCTTTTCTGTCAAGGATCATCTGTAGATCTGCCACCTTGCCTCGCGAATGTGTCTGGTGTTGCGTTTCTCCCTCACTGCGAATTCTCGAGTGGTTTGTGCAGGTTTGTTTGGGTTTTTTTCCAGGCATCAGTGCAGTCCAGGTTCTGTTCTTCCCATAGTTTCCATCACACTTTGACAAATTTCGACTATCCTTTCACCAGCTTTATTGTCACTTTTCTCTGCATTACTGTTTCTCAGCCTGTCATTTAATAACTGAGATACTAGGACATATAAGAACATGGGAAGGGACATATATCACCCAGTTGTCATGTTTGGAATAGTACCAGCTCTGTTGCACATGATACAGTTGTAAATTAAAATTTTCCACTGACCTGGAGCTTAGAAGGATATGCTCAGTACAGTATCTGCTCAGTCAGTTTTGCTGCTCTTGAGATAGTTACATATGGGGGTTTTTAATATCCCTCTCTCTTATTTCATTTTGATATTCCTAGTAAAAATCCCTTTCTCTGGCATGGCCTTGCCTGTGTGGGAGCTGACAGTTGCAACCATTCCTGAGATCGGGTGAAAGGTTTTGATTGTAAACCGATTGGCAGAGGCTAAAAAAAATCCTGTGTGTTTTATCTGCACGGGGAGCTATGAAAGTTGACTTTCCTTAATATCAAAAGAGAAAGGAGAAAACTATGTCTTTTAAAAATGGCTGTATCTGAAATTATCCAGAGTAGGAAGGTTTTACAAGACTTGTCTTTCTAAATTCTGGGATTGATGTGTTTTGAGCTACAGCAAGAGAAAAATTAAAGATCATGTAGTTTTGATAATGTAATACAGAGTTATTTTTAATAACTAAAAAAGCTCGTCAGAGGCTTTCCAAAAGCTTTCTTGCTTTCCACCAGGACTAGCGTGTTGGAACCAATATGGGATTTGAATCCCATCCAGTTTTCAGTTGTGATGGGCCCAAGATCGCTTTAAAAATTCTGAGATCTCAGATGTGTTTCCCATTTGCTTCAGACTTTACAGGTAAGTTCTGCCTTACCGTTAGGGTCTTGAAATTTTGGACATGTCGGTGTTACTTTGCTGGGGCTGTTTGTTTGGGGCAGTCTCAGTGCTCGCTGGGGAGAGGCTATTGTCTCCTCGGAGTAAAGTAATAGATATTTCAGGAGCGCTTTGAAGCCGGGCCAGGCTCCTCACAGGGCTGTGAAATGTGATACCCCTGATTTTAAGCCGCTGGTGAAAGTACAAACCATAGTACTTGTGGAATTCATTCACTGACTTCTAGACTCGAATCTGGCCTGGGAAATGGGAGGAAAGAGTTTAAGAACAAGGCGGGGAAAAGGCTCCATAGTATGTGGCACTTCACTGTCAACTTTGGCATCTTTTCAGATTTGCAGCTTCATGCTTTCTAGAGATAAACTGTGACTTTTCCCCGAGGACTGGTGGATTTTATCTTACCTGCCACTGAAGCCTTTAGAGCTGTGTGACTGCAGGAGCTACGTGGAGTGACACGCTGCCAGCGAGTCGCCTGCCGTGCTCTTAGGTAGTTAATTCCAGGTTGCAGGGCATTTCTTGCAGCTTGTTCCTCTTCACATTAGTTTCTCAATATTTTCCATTTGCAAACCAGCTAAATAGGATCCCCGTGTCCGTGCTGCCGTGCTTTGTCATGTTTCATCCGGGTTGGCCTGAAACCTTTTGTCTCATGGGTGGAGATTTTCTGTGGGCTTGGAGCACTCTGTGACAGGGGATCTTGCGTAAAAGCAGGGAAGGAGCAACCCTGGGGGTCTTCAGAAGAGTCAAACGTTCTTATCCTTTTCGTCCTCCTTAGAGCTCAAACCCGAGCGGGCAGCGAGGCCTCCGTTGCCGCTCTGCAGCCCGGTGCTCTTGGTTTATTCTGGCAAAGTTGAAGGGAGGTATCCTCGGAGCATCTCTCCGTAGTGCTCTTTGGGCTCCTGCTGTCCTCCTGAGTCGTGACTGCGGTTCTGCCTCGGCTCACGTCGTGTCCAGGTGCAGATGCCTTCCGGATGAGGATGGTGGTGTTTTCACTGGAAGCAACTGGTCTGTCGGGTCACAGAGGCTGCAGCTCGACCTAACGCTGTTTGTCAGCTGCGAACACTGTCACTCGGGGAGGTAACCCAGGCCCCCTCTGCAGTGCAAGGGGCGTTTCGCAGCACGGCTGCTTCTTGGCTGGCGATCCCGAGGAGAGGGCAGGCAGTGAGGGATGAGCACGGTTTACTCCATTATGGGGTCCAAAATGTGGAAAAGGTGCATTTCTGCTCACCAATGTGACATGTTTCGTGGACATGTGGGGAAAAGTCAGAAAGCACAGGCTAAAAGTGAATCGTAACTGCCAAGGAAGGAAGAGTAGCAAGGAAATATCCGAGTAATCAAGGTGGAGGAGGGTAGAAGATTATTGCCTGCTGTGGAAATGAGCAAATAATAGGTGATCTATTTGATGTTTTTCTCCTTTCTGCCACCACAGAAAAGGTGAATCATGATCAGATGCTTAAAACTGTTAATTTTCATAAAACGAGGATTGAAAAGGGACAAGTCAGGTGTACTTGATAGATCAGAGAGACTGTGCAAGTCAGCAGGACTTGATACGATATCCTATAATATGAAGCATTTGCAAATGCTAACATCTGCCGTTCTCTTTAAGAAATGTGGGGTCTCCTGATGATGTTGGAGAAGGCAAATGCGTTACCTGTGTTAGGAAACACAAGGTCAGCTGAGGGGAAGGAAACCTTGGAGAATTTAGAGAAAGGTAATGCTTCTTCAGTATCGAAAGTGATAATGGCATAAATCATTTGACGATACCTTAAAAATCTTTCTTGTCCTTAAAAATATGCTAAATAACTGGCATGGTGCTTCCGTGTGACCGTGCTCCTGGTCTAGTAGATTTGATGAAACCTTTTTTCAGAGAGGGATCGGGAGAGAGTCCCACACGACATTCTTGTGAGCAAATCAGGCTGGTTTTTATCGTGAGCACGTGGTGGGGTGGGCACACAACTGGCTGGGACAGGCCGGGATGAACGGGCAAGCAGGGATTCAGAATTTCTAATCTGAAGACTGCTCAGGAGGTCATGGTGAGTTTGCAGCTGGAGCCTTTTAAAACTAGTGTGGATATGTGGCACATGATTGTGCCTCGGAGGCGGGATATGGACTAGATGATTTCCTGCAATTCCTTCCACCTCTCTGCTCCTGTGGCCGTGTGACGTGAGGCTGACTGGGGGGATATTAAGTGCAAATAACTCAGGTTAACTCTGCGCTGAAGGCACAACCCTTAGCTTAATAGACGTCATTTTAAAACTTGGCTGGAAAAACGTGGTTTCATATGTGGTAATAACGTCCCGGGAGGACACCCCGAGATGAATGGTAGCTTCAGGAATGGTGCGGACTGATTGGAGGGACTCCAAAGGGTGAATGATCAAACGACTGGGAAACAAACGTAGAAGGTGGACTGAAACAATTCGGGTTGTGTGGAGAATAAGAGACCAGAGGAAATGTTACAAGAGTCTTCAAATACAGAAGAGATTGCTGTAAAAAGAGAGCAGTGAGTTGTTTGCGGAGAGTAGAAGCTCTGCGGTAGATGGAACAAGAATTAATGGAAATAAATTGCAGTGGAAAAGAGTCAAAGAAGGCATTTAGGAGGGGGAAAAAAGAAAGCAAGCAGGGGAAAAAATCCCAAGTAGCTCTCCAAAGCAGGGGTAGCCGTGCACTGGAAAAGATTGCTTGGGTGATTATAAAGTCTATGATGGTCTTAAGGAGCAAGTTAGAGAAAGACCTCCCAGCTAGGATGTGGAGATGGCTGTTCCTGCTTTAGGACCTGGGATGGACTGGATGTCCTTTCTGTGTCCCTATCTGGTTTCTTTTTCAGTCATCTTTTTTCTCCTAAGGGGGCTTGCTTTGCCTTGATACATGAGGTACTTGAGGATTAAATTTGTTTATTTGCTTTTCAAAATAGAGTTGTTATTCTCTGTTCTTACCAAAATTGTCTGCCTAGGAAGTTGGGAAAGTGGCCAGGACTGCATCTAAGGTTTTTTTTCCTTTTGTGTTCCCTGTTTGTCCGTGAGGAGGAGCGTGCAGGAGATTACCTGTAAGAGTGTGGGGAGGACAAGGTGCTGTGTCTTTGCGTGTGAGGCTGGAGCCGTGAGCAGGTATTGAATATCCAGACATGGCAAGTGAAACCCTCAGATGCAGTTGTTCTGTGTGTGGATTCCTGATTAGCATTTGCAGTGGTTCTTCAAGTAACACCTAGACTTGCATTAATTAGTTGAATAGTTAGATGCTGTTGCAAGTAAAATCCTCCCATGGCTAGAGCTTATGTGTCGGTGCTCTTTGTCTTTTTGGTACTAAGCTGCTGGAGAATGTGTTGTAAATCAAAAAAAAAAAACCAAAACCCCAACAAAAAGCCAACCAGACCTGGATGCAAAATGTAGCTCATATTTAGGCAATGTCAGATAAGCTCTCTGAGGCGAGGACCGTTAAACACTACAAAATGATCTGTCATTTCTGTTTAGAAGTTCAGAAGGAAGCAGACAGTTTGGATCAGGCAACGGTCTGCAGTGATGTGTCCAAAACAAGAGCTTTTGTTCCAAACTGGGCTGATGCATGCCACCAAATATGCGAAGAATGCGGGGCCGTTTGTGGTGCTGCTGCAGATACCATCACCGGAAAGCGAAGCACCCGGATTCCTG
>NW_009723056.1:13268-36363 GCF_000703405.1 Apaloderma vittatum
GCCGCAGTCAAGATGAAGGCAACCAAAGTGAGGCAAATCCAGACAGAAGGATGCCACTGCCTGCAAGTACGCTGGTGTTTGATATAAAGTAGTCTCTGTTTTTCTTTGGAATCCACCATCTGCAGACCTCTCCCTCCAGCCAGCACATGGGCTTAGGCAGTTAGCTGTGAAACTTTTCAGGGTTGAAGGGTCCAGGGTAGTTACAAACAAGGGCGCAGAACTTCTGAATCCGCTTGTGTGACTTCAGTGAAAAATCAGCTGCAGCCCTTGCTCCAGGAAATCGTGTTTTTTCCAGTTGGCGTCATTTCCACAATCAGCCATAGCCGCACATGTGAAGGCATTTATGTGTGCAAAGATGTAGGAATCGGAGGAGCTGGCTTGTGAAGAGGCTCTAACGAGTGCTCTGAGCAATGGTCACCCCCGTCACAGCACCACGACAATTAAGATTGCACTCATACTTTGGAGTGAGGTTTATTTCTTGTTATTTTGGTGCTAAAACAATGGCTGAACATAACAAAAATAAACACTGTTCTTAGGGAAAAAGTTTATATTTCTGGAAAATTGTTTGGAAATTTATTCATTCCTCTGGGAATTCAAAGAAGTTAGGAGTAACTTCCTTTGAATTATAACAACTTCTGTGTAACACTTGAACTGGCAGGACATTTGAATTATAACAACTTTTGTGTAGCACTTGAACTGGCAGGACATTTGGGGCTTTAGACAGGCATAGATTGGAATCCACTCCAATAGTGTGACTACCATGAAAATAATTTAAATGAGCAAAATTTCTAACATGGCACTTAATTAGTAGTAGCTAAAGAATTAAAAAAAACAACTGCAAAGCCACAGAGCGCCAAATCTGCCAAGTGGCACATCTCAACTCTGACACTTGGCAGATTTGGAAGTAGCTCCTTTGAGCAGCTGGTGAGGTTCATCTGCAAGTAAAGCAAATATTTTGCAGAAGCAAGTTTCTCTTTTACCCCAGAGTCGGGGACACGACGAGGAGCTGCGTTTCGCAACACCGTGGCTGGAGAGCTTGCGCGGTGCCGGGATCACCATCTGCTGACGCTCGTCACGGTGCTGCAGGGGAGGCGGTTTTCATCCGGGTGAGCTGAGGCGAAGCTCTCCTGCTCGCTCTGGGAGAGTTTCTGTAACTTGGAAGAGCTGAGGGGCACAAATAAGCGCATCTGGAGCCTGGGTGTTCAGAACATGCTCCTTCTGCCGGAGGGAGGCCCAGGGGACCCTTGGCCTGACCCAAGTTAGCACTTCTGATGCTGGAAATCAGTGTTGGGAGTCTGGGTGCCTTGAGGTTACCTGAGCAGGTGTCACAGAAAAAAACCAGCCCGGAAAATACTGATTAGTAGGTAAAAGGCTGCTGCTGCAGCAGCAGGGTCTGGCAGCAGCGGTGGAATGGGAGGCAAAGCGGATCAAACCCCCTCTGGAAAGGTCAGTTGGTGAAGGCGATGATTTGGATCCCGACCTGCCTGTTAACGTGCCTTGAGGAGTCCTGGCAGAGCACTCGCGCGGCCTCTGCTTTGGTGAAGTGGTTAAGTGGTATAAAATCACAAATTCAACACAACTGGTATTTTAATGTTTTTCATTCGAACCATTTTTCAGTTACGCCTCTTTTTTCTTAAGCTGTTAATACATGTATGAAATTAACAGTTTTTCTTGCCTTTTCACAATGAAGCTGTGTGCTGACACTAAGCAAGAAATTGAGGGAAGAGGGATGATTTATTTCCAGTGTTTTCATTTTCCATCAATGAAGAGATGGATAGTAAAATCCCTCTCTTTGCAGAACTGAGTTTGGGTTTTAATGGATAGCTAGTCACAGCTAAAAGGAAATTTCACAATGCATTTTTTGCAGTAAAGACTCCCGATGCTAATGAGCAGCCGAATCTGTCTCAGGGAAACAGTTTGTTACTAAAAATAAATTGCAGCCTAACTGTAACTAAAATCAGATTGCAGAAACCAAGCTACTCTGATTTCTGCTGCAGGAGACGAATGTATTGCAAACAGCTCTGATGATTACATATTCTAAAATGTGCTGGCTGAGCCCTGATTTGAAATTAATCCACTTGTGAGCTTCTATCAAATATGCTTACAGCATTCTCCAGAGATTTTCTTCAGACTCCGCAAAGCCGGCGAGGAACCAGCTCATAGTTATGAGGCTAAAAGGAAAAACAGTGCACACGAGCTATTTATAGAACATGAAGCAAAACAGTGTGACAAAGGGCAACCGAAAGCTTTCACCGAGAGGCTTCTTGTCGTTCCCAGTCACGTGGTCCTCACGTGCAGTTTATTTTTTACTATATCATTTAGCAGGGAAATTAACTCACTTGACAACAGCCTTTTTTTTTTTTCTGGTTAGAAAAGAACCTTTCAGAGGTCTTACTCCTGAGCCCCAGATGTTTGGGACAGCAGGACAAGGGTTTCTCTCCTCTGCAGCTTTGACATTTACAGGCAGTAGCAGAAGCAAGTAAAGGGGAAGCCAGCCATTCTAATTGCTTTTGTGTCCCACCACCCACTGAGTTGTTCTCGGTTCCTGCCCTTCTGTTCCCGATGCAAAGAGCAGAGGACGTTTCTGCTGTGGGAGTTGATCAACTGAGCCTCATCCAGGTACGTTTTGAGTATGTTTCTCTCGGTCCCCCAGGTCTCACCTTTGACAGGTTCCTCTTCAGCCCTGGGAGCTCACATGTTTGCTTAAAAATACTGATACTTCACAGACTTGTTCTGTGCTGTGACAAGTGAAGGAGAGGATAAAATACCAGGGCTTTAACACACGGTGATGCTGTGAGGGAGCCCAGCGCCGCAGCTGGGGAGCAAGGATCGATGATCGGGATCCATCCATCCGTGGTGCCAGTCCCTCAATTTCACAGATTTGCTAATGGGAACCAGGGTTTTCAGTAAAGCTTCTTCAGGGCCCTTACGGAGGTGTGAATGTACTCCGGAACCTGGATGAGTGCTAGGAGGAAACACTGAAAGACAAATTTCCACTGATGCTTCTCAGACACGCGAACTCCTCCCTAAGTCAGGAGTCGCTCTGAGTTTAAAGAAACCAATGCTGGCTTCCTCCCAGGATACAAACTCTCTCAAGAACGCTGTTTTCTCCGTGTGTAAATGTATGTATGTGTGTATGCATACACATGCATAATGTTGTTGCTTTCAAATACCCAGTAGAAATTTAAAGGAGTTGCAGGAGCTGAAGAACGGGGGAGAATTAATTCCACATCTGGGCCCCCAGCTGCAGAAGGTGGTGGCAGGCGTGCAGAGCGTGGGCCTTCGGAGCTGCCTGAGCCTGGCTTTGCCTCCCTCACAGAGATGTTCTGAGCACATTAGGAAGCCGCTGCTCTTCGGTTCCTGCGTACTGTGGCAGCACTGGTATTTTTTCACTTGTAGTTATCTGTGCCTGAAGCCAGTACAGCTCTCTCCTAAGTCAGGCTGCGACCAGAACTGCAGGCAGTAGGTTATCAGTGGAAAAACAAAATAAACCCCAACACGATAGTTCCCTTAGCAACAGCCTGGAGCAGGGGTGAGTCCAAGGGAACGGCTTTAGGGCGGTGGTGTTGGGGCGTGAGTGGACACAAATGTGCCTCAGCCCGAGACTCATCTGGAGCTGGTGTGGAACAGGCTGATCCCATCCATTACTGTCACCTGCAAATAGAAACCTGCCAGGACAGACAGCTCCTCACAAAGCCGGCCCCTACTCCTGCTGTGTGCTAGCAAACAAGACCGTGCTTGTAAGAGTACACCATAAAGTGGCAGAATGTTCTTGATTTGGTTTTTTGTTGTTGTTGTTGTTGGGTTTTTTTTTTACAACACATTACAAGATGATCAGGAGGGACAAGTGACACAGGAGACTGGCTTAGGGGTATTCAGATCACAAGACATTTTGATGAAGAGAACATGCAGCTGACTGCATATGCCATTCCAGAAAAACAAACACCACTTGTAAATAGCCAGCCCCCTTGCCATCTCTGAAGAATTTCTGCCAGCTGATGCAAGTAGCTGAGGAAGAGCTTGGAAAGCTCTGGCCCCTGGGCTGCCACCTCTGCGTGCTGGCAGGGCAAACCAGAGCAGACCGCGAGATCCAGGGCAGGGGAGCATGAGCAGGGAGGTCTGTCCTGCTCCCGGGTCTGCCGCACCACGCAGGGTGAGCCACACATCTCAGTGAAGCACGTGCAAGAGGTGTGTGCACAGGCACACAGCGCACAGTGACGGCGTAAAGGATGAGCTTAATGGGCACAGACCTGTTTTAAGAGGTTGTTGAAATGATCTCTTAAAATACGGGACTGCGTTTCACACTTGTTGTGTGCTCTCAGCTGCCTAAAACTGGCTTTTGTCCTCTCACTCCAGGTGCCGTGGCGGTGCTTTGGCACAGAAGGGGATCCCACGCACGGCTCGGGGTGGCACCCAGCACACGGGTATTGAGCTGAGCTTTCAGCCCTAGGAACCCTTGGCCTCGCTCTGGAGTAAAGCAATCTTTACTCAGAGAGACTTCTCTGGCCCAGAGGCAGCGTTTGGACTGGGAGACTGCCAGATCTGCGAGTTTTACTGTTAGCAGACGTGTTTTGAGGCAAGCATTGATTTGTAAAGTATTACGTAAGGCGGTAAGTCTCTTCCCTGAAGAGTGGCTGAGGCTCCAGAACAAAGCACCGTGCCTGTTATATATTTCTCTTTCCTTTGCTCTAACTGTTATAAAGCCTACTGAAGGAGGAGGTTTAGTTTTGCTGTAAGAATTCATCTGCCCCTCATTCCTCATCTGAGGTCAGTGAAATGAAAGTTCAGGTGGTTTTCTGGGTGTGCTTACCCGATTTCAGGTCTAAGAGTTGCCAAAATCCACCAGGATTGCTGGCTTTGGACTCCAGCCCATGGACCCAGGCGATTCTGCTACATGTCTGATTCTCTGCATTGCTACCTCCTTTTTCAGCCCTTGCTTATCCTGCAGGAAGAGTGAATTAAGTTTAACGATACTGTTGAGTCGTAGATGAGCACACACGCAGGTTTGCACGTACGTGGAAACAGGAAGGTAGGAGATACGCTGTGATACTTGCCGTGCTTAATCTCTCTGTGTTTGCATAGCAAAATCCAGCCTGTTCTGCTTCCATTTTTACAAGACTTGTCTCATTCCTTAATCCAAAGCCTCATCCCGCACTCGGTTACTGCCGAGGCCAGCCGGTGGGCAGGAGGGCAGCCGAGCTGAGCTGAGTCAGCCCCATGCAAGTTGTTCTCTCCTTCTTTTCTTCCCCTGCTCTGCTGTTTGCTCACTCTTCTTGCTTGCTTTGGTGAAAGCATTTTTCTTGCAAGAGTGCACATGTGCTGTGAGCACTTCTTGCTTTGTTAAGACACTTTGGGGTGTGTAAATCTAGCTAATGCCATCTAGGTTATCATAAAGGGAGTTTATCGGTGGGTCCGAGGTTGGAAACCCCCTAAAGCTCCGATGAGGGAAGCAGGTGCTTTCCTGGAGCCTTAGAAATTACGTTACAATTAGCTTCTTCCTTTCCTTTGGGCTTAATAGTATAGTAGAGCTGGTATATTACAGCTGTGGTATCATTTATAACAAGAAAGTACGCAAGTGCAGCGGCAACATAATTTTTCCAGGCTTCTTAGCAAGCAAATGGTTGTGTACAGCACGGCCTTCAATCCTATGAATCTCCTGCTGTCAGAGGCAGCTCCCGTTATTTATGACAGCAGTAAAACTACTGATTATTATTGGACCAATTTCTCAGTCGTGAAAAAAAGAACTTCAGACGCTTCACTCTCAAATCTTCCCGTACGTAACAAAAGGCTTTGGGTTTCAGAAGTTTAGTCCCTGAGGATAAAGAAATAAAGTTGTAAAAAGCACACCTTGCTAATATGATTGCTCCTTATTAGCATAACAATTTTCAAATAAACAACCTGCTAATGTCTCTAATAAGCAATTACTCTATGACGAGAACTGCAAATGGAGCCCACTGGTGGGTAACAGATAACGGTAAAATCTGTCAATAAACCAAAGATTGTTCTGCCTGAGCAGCTCCCTTCCTTACTCCGAGAGGGTTTTCTGCGCTGGAGCTTGGCAGCCCGGCATGTTGCGGCACTCGCGGCTCCTCCGGCCCGCGGCTGGGACGTTCCGAGGAGCCGCTGCTCTTTGGGCTGTTCCTGGTGTAACGAAACAAGGCAGAGACCTTCACTTAGTGGCAGCTCCCTCCGTTGAGTACCCGAGTCAAACAAACCCCTGTAGCATGAGGATTTGCCCAGGAGCAGCGATTTGCCCGGTTTCCAGGGTTTTCTTTCTTTCGCAAACTGAAGATTACAATTAAAATTTGGAGTCCGTCCTATCTCTGAAACATGCAAATGAATGGAAATCATGTCTCGGGCTTCTTTTCTTCTTGCTACTCTAAAACATAAAAAAATCATTTACAGTGGCAAAAAAGTGTTAAATATATGCAAAAATCTCACTTTCCCAAACACTGAAAAGTGTGAAAAAAATTTGTAATTTTTCAAGCATAGTTGACAAACTATTTTCAAAACATTTGCAGATGTAATTTACATACTTGTCTGGTCGCTTTGCCATCGGTTAGAATGCCGTGTTGGTGCTTGCTTTGGTCCCTGTAGTTCTGCAGTCATTTCTCCAAAATAATTTCGCATATGTTCTCTTAGTTTTCAGGAAATGAGGAGATGGAACGTGAGAAGGTCACAAATCCCCGAACCTGGTCCCTTTCCGAATTCCGTGGTGAGTATCAGGTTTTTAATTTTATATATAGCTTTGTAGAAAATGGATCACTTGAAGGAAAATCTTGAGCCATTCTTATCTTTGTTCCACTTCTGGACTGACCTCATGGTACGAAAATGCGAGGAATGTACAGTAAAGCCTGTTGTGGGAAGAGGATCTTGGCAGAGGGATGATTAATGGTGTCTAAAAGAGGGGAAACAGTTATGTAATAAATACAGCCCCTGAGACTCAAACTGAAGAGACCATCACAGGTGCAGACCGTGAGCCGGCCCCAGAGGAAAGCGCATTGGTCTTTTAAAGGTGGACTCCGTAAACAAACGGAGGAGCCAGAGGAAACGTACTTGCATATAATTTTTTACGGCGCACATGAGCACGCGGTGCACATAAGCACCAGAAGTGTTCATAAACTCAAAGAACATCCACGCTGCAGTAACAAATAGTGCCGCGGTGTAAATTTATAAAGCCTGGGGAAGATGTGTGGCCTGATGGCTCCGTCTGGGTTTTTGACTTTGCACACCACATGATTTCTGCCTCTCTGGTTTTGTTTTGTTCCATTTAGCTGCTCTCAGCTGCATAATTGTTCTTTTGGCCTGTAAATATTATGCTCAACCTCCAGCAAAGTTTAGATGAGGCCAATCAAATGTAAACAAGTGTGTCTGCGCCAGTGACGTGAGTAAGCAAAGCCATCTCTGGTGATAGTTCCTCCCCCTTTCCCTGACCCCCCTGCGGCTGCGAGGGCTTCGCAGTGCCTGCCCTGGTCGCACACAGCCTGGCTTTCGCTTTAACTGCCTGCCTGGGTTTTTATTTTCTTTTTTTTTTCCTGGTTTCACTCCACGTTGCTCTGCTGTTCCAGCCTGATTTCAGCCAGCCAGCTGCAGAGCACAGCACCCGCTGCGGCTCCGCACGGCCCCCAGCCCGCGGGACCCCCGTGGGCTCTCTGCTGCCAAAATGCAAACATGGGCATGCAGCTGGGGTTCCCCTGGTGACAACCTGGTGTGCCACACCTCACCCTGCCGTGAGTGTTTGGTGGCTGTTGGGTCACGATTTGCGGTTGTGCACAAGTTAACCTCCAAGTAGAAAACCCCACCAAAGCACTCGTCGCAACGCTATTGATCTCCTGGGAACAGAGCCTGGGAGGTGTCTGACTTTTTGCATTATCATCTATGGGAGAGGAAGGAGCTGGGCTGGTTTTTCCCACAAGAAATGTATCTATTTTTGAGTGCAAAGCACTTTCTTTGCCGTGGGACCCAAAGTAGCTTTCATTCACTGACTCAGGGTCTCTGGAGCTTTTTCCCTGAGCTTAGGAGGCAGCTTGCTTTAGTGATTTGCAGATGGAAAAGTGACAGCCCAATTAGCTAAAACTGTTAATTTAAAGGTGAGGATGTTACTTGTTTCTGCCTGTCTTGTCTTTGAAGACCCAAACCGTTTCCACTAGCCCCAGTCCTCTCCATTTGTGCCCAGCGTTGTTGTAGATTTGATCTTAATAGCTCTTGGGTGAGAATCTGAAAGCCAGGTGTCACCAGCACGTGATTTATCCTGCAGTTCTTGTGCACATAGCCAAAAATATGATTTCCTGCTTTCCGGTTCCTCTTTGGGGTGCTTTTTCTCTTTTCTTTTTCTTTGTCTTCCTATGGTATAAAAATAATTTGTCGGCTATTGGCTATTAATTTTGTCCAGTTGGCCTATTTAATCAATCATAGACAAATGCTTACTGATGAATCTTCCCTTCCCCAGAGGCAATCTCTCCAAGGCCCAGACAGAAGCTGCTCAAGCTGCGTCTCCTCCTGAGCATGCTTTTCTGTTCTGTTTTGTGAGGACTGTTTAACCTTTAGACAAAGCCTCTCCAAATAAAATGTTTTACCAAAGAAGCAAAGTACCAAGGAGTGGGATATAACGATATTTAGAATTCATTCACGTTGCAAAATCTGTGCAATAAACTTGGGATGAGTCATTACCAAATGTGCACAGCGGCACTTTGTCATATTTGGAGTTGTTCTTAAATCTATACACCTAATCAGTTCTTCAAACTCTGCTCCAGGCATGGTAAAGTGGAAAGAAATACTTAAAAAGAGCATGCAGAGACCAAGCCTCTTGGTATTTTTGGTAAATGCACTGCTTTTGCTTTTGTTGGGGAGTTTCATTAGTTTGATTGTTTGTCTTAATGCAGCTTGTAAGGTAAAGGAGATTCCGAAATGGCATGTTACCAAGAGGTATTTTTACTGTTATCACACCGTAAAGAGGTGACCCTTCCTAATTTGAAAGTCAAAATGCCTCTTCAGACTTCCTATTGAGCAGATGGCTTCTTAACTGAGCCCACCTGGGCGATGAGGGGGTGAGGTGCAGGTGATGTTTTTGCGGGGGGCGTGGCAGTCAGGCACTGCTGGTTTGATAAACGTAACCAAGAATTTTGGCTGGCGAAACCCTTTTTGCTGCCTGTTCACCGCAGGCAGGGTCCGGGCAGCCAGCGGTCTGAAACGCTCGGTGCGGGCAGAACTGGCGGTCGGCGCCTCGTGTCTTTGGTGAAGGAGCATCTTTGATCCCAAACTGTTCGTGAAGTAACAGCTGCTGTGTGTGAAGGGCCTAACGTGGCTGATCACGTGTTTTTTCCTCCTGTTCTTTTGAATCAGCCTCATGCCCAGCGTCTTTGCTCAAACTCCTCCTTACTGATGTTTCACGCTTTCTGCTTTCCATTATTTGCCAATTACTAAAAGGAGGTCTTGTAACCAATGCAGCATTAAGAGCAGATCTTAAACCCGTCAGTAGTTTCAGCAACTCTTTCTATTCTCCCTGCTTTTGTGGCTTATTATAAAAGTGTCAGTCTCTCACTGCTATCTAACAAACAAACTTCTCCCCTGGATCCATTTCCTCTCGGGCAGTTTGCCAGGAATAACAAATTTAACTTCAGCTCGCAGCTTAAGAAGTTTCACTTCGCTGAGTAGAGTTCAAGTGCAGTCTATTACCCCGACTAAGTGATAGGGGAGTCCTTTGAAGTTTCCTTCTGGAGTGGCTTATACAAGCCAGGGCTTCCTGCAGGAAAGGGAACTGCAGCTGAAGGAATTACTTGACTGATCAGGTAACCCCTTCCTCTCACTCTTGTCTGAGTGCCCAGTGCCCAGCTCGGCGTTGGGACCAGCAAAGAACGGGGGGAAGGGGAAGAGGTATCAGCGATCCCTGCGTTGTGGAAGTTGTTTCAAGATACCCCCCGCTCTTTGGTCAGTGGTCAAGAACCTCTGCGCTTGATCTCTGAGCTTGCATCTTTGAAAGCTCCCTTTGTTAGCTTGTCACTCACAGGTAATCTTTTCTTCTGGGCCAAAGTACGTTCGTGACAACTTTGCCTCTCCCTGGTGTTTATAACTGTGGCAGCAACGCGTGTGGCGAGGGCAGCTGCCCCTGCTGGAGCTCCTGGGCACCACGCGCACCCACAGAGCTCCCACCTTGAACCGAGGGCAGCTTGTTAGGAGCACCGCAGCGTCGGAAGGGGCTGTGCTAGGAGCTCAGTATTTACGGGCAGGAAAGGATGTACTCCCCTTCTTAGCTCATGGCCTTGCAATTCTGCTATTTCCCTTGACTTGGAAGTGTTTGGCGCCTGTCAGATGGTTATTGAGCTGATTCAGCTCACTAACCCAAAAGAAAACTATCCCCATGTAACATTGTCACCGTGGGCTGAAGGGAGGGCATGAGGAGGTTTGGAGGAAAACAGCCTTTATTTTGCAATTAGATGTTGCAATACCTGTGGATATTGCATGTTCCACAGTGTTGCAAGAGAGTCCCTTGAGCAGAACTCATTGAATTTGGTTTGTAAAAGCTTCTCTTAAGCATGAGCATTGGAAGTTGTGAAATTACCCACTATTCAGTGTATGCAAAATAACAAGATATTTTCTAAACTGTTTTATTACAACTTATTTTGGATTGCGTAGAAATGGCTTTTCCTTCAGCCGTATCCATGCCCAAGTTCCGGAAGACTTTTAATCCTGAACGCTCTGGCTCTCCTGAGCTCCTTTGTTGTGTAGTCATACACTTTAATAAGGCCTAATTATCTGCAGAAACGCACGCGTTGGTGACCTCGGTGTTTTCCCCCTGTGCAGCTCCGGTGCAGCAGGCACTTTCAGAGTTCCCTCCGGCCGACTGAATAAACCTGGGAATTCGCTTTCTTCCCCACATGATCTGCCGTTGCTCTACATCTGTCAAGACCTAGACTGCCCCCTCAGAAACATTCTGCAGTCAGCTCCAGGAGCGCGTCCTGCGTAGCGGACACTGACATTTTCTGATCAGTGATGTTATTTTGAAGCTCTGCTATGTCATCACCTAGTCGTGTATCTTCCTGCTCCGCAGCGCCAGGGGCCGGCTTGGACCCGCAGACAAAGCTCGCGCAGGCTGCAGGGAGGGTAAGTCCTGCTCCTCTGCCTGCCCCTTCCCTCTGGCATCCCAGAGGTCTGTTTCTTGCTGGGACTGGGGCTGGTTTCGAAAGGGAGGTGGCCCCGCATGACTCTCTGTGACGGTGCCTTCCTGGATGCCCACAGCTCTGTGGGGGCCCCTTCTCTACCGCATCTCCCCTGTACCCCATGATGCTGCTCCTGCCCCCAAGCACACTCCAAAAGTGCTGTCGGTTTTCTTGGGAAACATTTCAAAAGGAATTATGATTTTCCTGTTGCACGCCCAAGATGTGCTTGCTTTGGAAATCCCACACACTGTCATTTTTGTGCACTTTGCTGCTCTTCTTGCCTTCCCACAGAAATGCTGCTTATCAGGTAGTTCAGCATTTGTGCGTTCCTTTCCTGATCCTGGAGCTCAACGCTGTGCATTTCTCAGTCTGAGGATGCATGAAGTGATGGTCCCTCACTAAATGGAAACATATTTTTCCCCTCAAGAGATTTGCTTTTATCCAACTTCTTTCTTGAAGAAAGACAAAAAATGCCAGAAGCGGAGACGTGAGCTGAAGCAACTCGTTTGTCTGGCTGCAGGCTCAGCCTCACTGCAAAGCCCCGCGTGGTTGTGTGGTCAGACTGTCAGGTGCACAGCCTGAGCGTGGGGAAATTAAGTTTATAATGACTGCAAATGGATAAGCTTCTACAAAAGTTTCATGGACTAAGGCTTGGTCACGTTTCTCTGGGATCTACTCCTTAAAAAACATGTTCTTACCTTCTCCCAAACTCTCTCCTGAATTCTGCTATGCGCATCCTATGCAGGTAATAAATATTGCAGGACTGTCCTGGAAAAAGTAAGTGATGAAATTCTGGTATTTTGGCCAAGGTTCTCATTTTTCTGCATTTAGTGAAACACATTCCAAGGTGGTGGAAAACAGCATATCTGATTTCTAGAAAATTTTATCTTTCATGGTTTTTTTTAAATTTGATTTCAGACCTCAGTTTTTAGAATCATCAGCTCTGAAGCAGGAATCCAGGCTGGGCCATGGCTCCACTGGCTTCTGACTTGGGGAAGGTTTGGGATAAGGTATTTCAGATTAACAGCGCTCCTTTGGATAAATCCTGACAATTTAAAATGTGTAATACTTTATGTTGCTGGTCAGTTGGATTTGTCAAGCCTTTTCTTTAGTAGTATCAGTAGAACTGTCCAGATGAGAGAATCCTTGAAGTTCTCTAATGATGTGAAGCATTTTCATTTCCCTGGAAATGGTTTTCTGGCTGGCACTCCCCAGCAGGTCTGGCAGAAAGCGCGTAGACTCCAGTGTGCTGCAGGACCGTGTGTTCCTTGGAATGTTTTGTCACTGTGACAGTCCCCAGTCCTCGTTTCAAGTTTTAAAATCTGCACAGAGATGAAGGCATGAGCGTCAGACTACACAAGTGCAAGCGGAAAGTGCCTTCGTTTGACTCACTAATGCCCACGGTCTTTGTTAATGAAGGTTTTCTCTGTAACTCCCCATTAAAAGCAGCACTTGGAGGCCAGGAAGAAAATCAGTTATCCGGTGTTTGAAATACCCCTTCAGCTGCTGGGAGCCACCATTTGATCTTGAGCAGGATACTTAGATGTGCTCATTTTTAAGTGTCAGATAGCTCAATGACTTCACTCTGCATTTGCATTTTATGGGGGTACGTGTAGCCTAAAGAGCAAAAGGAAGGTTTGATATTTCCTGTAAACATTTTTATATAAAAGTGTCACATGAAAGCTGTTGGGTGAAAAAAATACGGTATTGCTGAGCGCCTGGAAAAAATCACTTAGGCATTATGTTAGCCCTTGGCAGTACCTATTCCAGTGTATACTGTTTGTTTAAGAAATCTAGAATGCTGTTCCTGAAATTACTTTCTTAGGGCTTTGTACGGAACCAAGTACAGGAAATCTGTCTTTGGGCAAGTAGATAGAGGCTGTCCCCTTCGGGAGAGTACGACCATGTAAGGGGGCAGAAGGATTCCAACTGTTTTACCTGGAGTTTAACTCAGACCGTGTTGAGTTAGCAGGGGCACCAGCCTGTAAGCAAAGCACGTAAGCCTAAAGGTGGGCAGTCATTAGGTGATTTTCCTGATACTGCAGCCATACGCATTGACAGAATCCTCTCTCCTCATCTTCTCAGGCTCTGTAGATCAGCTGAGAGGTGTTAAACATACTGCTTTTCCAGGGCTTGCAGCTTTATGGGAACACTATTACACTGCTGTCCTTGTGTAATTATGGGTAAGTCTGGAAAAAAAAAAAAAAGAGCAGAAAAAGAAGGAACCTGGAAAAGCCTGAAGAGACCCAAATGAGACAAGCGAAAACACGGTTTGTGAGGACAAGGTATAAATCAAAGATCTTGGAAATACTCAACAGCGAATGTTGTCCTTTGAGGCAGCAGAGGGATTCTGGTCACTAATTTTGTGTTTAATCTGGTATCCCACCACAGAAATAAAAGTTGAGAGAGCGATCTCTTGCTGACAGCAGAAACCGACTGGGGATTTCGAGCCTTGACACGTCCCTAGTGGAAAATAAGTGCCAGTAAGAAACAAAGCCATGCCTTTGGTAGGGAAATTGGTGGCACAGGTCATCATCTGTTTTGACAAGTAGTTTTCTCTTGTGTCGTTTGTTGTTTTTGCTGTTATCAGTAGGAACGATCAAGGAGGTTGATATGTCATTGGAGAGCAGGAGAGAGGTCGCACATGAAGCGTGTCTTCTGTGCTGCCTTTAATTGAACCTTCCCTGCTGCTTTTCCAGGCTGGTGGCTTTCTGTGCACAGAATTAGCTGCAGGCAGCACCTTCAGAGAAGCCAGGTTACCAAGGCAGCTTGACTAGAGCAAAAGGCTTGAAAGATGGCAGGAGAACTGAAAACGTTGATGGGGGAAGGATTTTTGATAGTGGTAGGTGGAGAATAGGTACATACAGAGGAAGGCAGCTGCAAAAAGTCAGTAAAACACGGTGTGGAGGAAGACAGGACAGAGTCCTTTGATGTTTAAAGGATCTTTATACATGTGACAGTTCTGGACACAAGCCGTGTGCATGCAGCTAGATACCTTTCCCAGGAAACCTTTAAACTATTTAAATGTTTGATTTTTACTTTTGTGGTGCTTCTCCCAGATGCTTGTTTCAAGATCTCGGGCAGCTTGTGAGTGGTGGGACTAAGAAGATACGAAGTGGCTGACAGAATGGTGCAACAGCGTGTTTGTATTGTGTTTATTGAGACATACCTGATTTTAGTTCAGGAATATTTAGTTACCAGTTGCTGTAGTGAAGATGTGTGGGTCTGAGGAGGAATCAGCATCTTTCCTGTCTCCTGATGCCCTTGGCCCTGAGGGAGGAGGGAGAAGATACAGAGCCCCTTCTGTCAAGTATCACTGTCTTGGGGCAGTCTTTTCCAAAAATTTTAAAGTCATGTTATTTATCTCTATAACCCTGGCTTCACCTTCTCCTTGAATCCTCACGGAATGATGGTGGCTAATTCCTGTTTGCCATTTCTAATTCGTAGCTCTTTAAGTGATGGTCAGGATGGCTCTTCTTATTTCACAGTGGGGAAGGTGAGGGGCTACCGTGACTGTATCTAAATCGCCCTTCTTCCCTCATAATCGCACAAGTGCCCGTTCTGGGCATCCTTCCTGGTGCAGGAGAAGCATGTCTGGGTGCTGTGCCCCACCTGAGTCCCATCGTGCCCAGGGGAGGCTCTGGTACTCCGTTCTCTGCCCCCCACACCAGAAAGCGAAGGAGGAACCATTACGCTTGGCTGTAGGAAAAGCCACAGAGATTTTTGGCCAGGTTTTTTATCCTTCTGGTGTTGCACTTAGTGCTGTACCATCCAGGACAGAGCCAAAGTCACCCAGGCAGGCGGGTGAGAGCAGTTCTAAGCTTTTCCCTGTCACAGCAACTTGTCAGGGAATCTCTAATAGCTATTTTTATTCTCGCATCAGTTGAGTCAAATCCATTCCATTCAAAATTACTGCCCTGACATTTGAACCTTTCAGGCAGACTGCCAGTGGCAGCACCTTATTTTTCTATTGGAAAAGGAGAAAAAAAAAATCGTTGACATGTAATTAACAGAACCGGATAGAATTTGAAATCTGAATGACACCCATTATTGAATAATGAGCTTCAAATCCTTTGTTACAAATCCCTTTAACATAGCAATGGTATGGGAGGCTTTCGGGAGGATAGCAACTTGTTTTGCTCGAGCACAGGTCTTGCGCGTAGACGAATGCTATTCCTTTAAAGACATACCTTTGCCGAACAGACAAAATCTGGGACCAAACTTGCAAAATGGAGCGGGCACGAGCAAGCCTGTGCAGCAGTAGGACGCCAAACACGTGCGTCTTCGTTTATGAAGTATCCATCCACAAATGTGTTTCTGTCTCAGAATACAAAATACTATGAGTGCATAGCTTCTAACTGAATGCTAAGCTATAATTAATTGTTCTTGTCAATTAAGGGGGAGCTTTGATGCCCTAAGATTTTAGAATATTGAAAGTAATTAATTGTAGATTGAATTAGGAGCCAAATTAGGTTTAACAATACAAAAATCAAGTTTGAGAAAATGACTTCATGCTGTAAGGGGTAATCTCTACATGGATAAATGTTTATAGATGTAATTTGAATTATCTTTTTATCAGTCCCCAAATTTCTCTATTACAGGAAACCTAGATAAGTTTTGAAGGCATTTTATACAGCACTGTGAGGTTCTGAGGAGTTGGGTAGCGGGTGTCAGACTGACGCTGGATAGAAACAACTGTAGGTTAGCTGAAATTCTAGGGCAGCTCAGAGATGTGTGTGTGATTCTATAATGCTTTTAAGAAGATGGGAGAGGAAAAACAAACAAACGTTTGCCTGTTTTAATAAGACAGTCTCTGCAAAGATTTTGACATCGGGTTTTAGTTGTAACTGAAAGCCGAAGGGTTTTGGGAAATTGCTGTTACAGAGCTGTCTCTGTGGGTAGAGGCAGAGGAATGTTATCTAATGCTACATCCCATGATCTGAGCTGACAAACCTGTTTTCCATGCAAAACCCATAAGAGACAGTCTTTTTTATGCCTTTTGTAAAGAATGACTGGGTCCCTGGCAAAGTGATTGCCATGCTCCAGAAGTGCAGAGATTTGCTCCAGTTGGACCCCTTGCAATTCAGAGAACTACTGAAATTTTTCTTTCTCTGGACAAATCCCCTTGCCTGAATGCAAGCCCACCCCACGCTCTCTTGCTTTTGACTCATTCCTGATCCGACTCGGCTCCCACATGTATCCAGGTGGACCTGTCTCTGGAAAATGAGATTTGGTTTATGCTGTTGAGAAAAGTCAGGTTCCAAGATGGTTTTATTGGTGTACTTGTAATTCTGTGGTAAGCCTGACATAAAATACCTGCTCTTCTTCTTGGATCTTATTTTTGCAGGCACAATGGAGACCAAGAAGTTAGAGCCCAACTCCACAAACTGGGACACATCACAACGGAGTGAAGCGCTGTCACAGAATGCTGGAGTTTCCCACATGTCCTGGGGCCAGATCAGTACGAAGCTGGTTAGAGAAGTCTTGATGCACCTCAGTTGTTGCAGTTTGTATTGACTCATCCAAGAGGCAAAGCAAAGCAGCTAAAATGTAAAAGAATAACTCACTTGTGGGAACAATTCCTGGAAGAGTCAAATAGTAAGAACTTTTACTGTAGTCTTGCTTTAATACTTGACGTGCTGAGTTAAAAATGCGCCTTGTTTTACACACCTTTTTTATAGCATCCAGTTGAAGTGATTTTATATCTGATGCAACCTCTTAATGGGAGCAGGTGTTCTTCTAAACAGAGAGCAGAGTAAAAATATCTGAAACAGTGCCTTTATTAGAGCTTCATCACTTAAAACAGTGACACAGTATCTTCCTGCAGTTGTGTATGACGTGCCCGTGCCAATACTGCCAATGGCTTGGGGGGTACAGAAATGCTACCGGTTTTTAAGAAGCATGTATGTTAGACAGCTGTGTTGTGTTCTGGCATTCAGCTTTTCCAGTTGAATTTTTTTATTGGGCCAGTTGTGGTATTCTGATGGAACCGGAGAAGATAAGGTTACAGGAAGAGGCTGACACGAGAAAACCTTTTGCACTACATGAGATTGAGCGGGTCAAATGCCTGGCAATGTGTATAGATAAAGACGACTATTCTCGTTGGGTAGCAGTTACTTTTATTATGGAGCTGAGGAACAGATAGTGCTGCTTCACCCCTGTTTCAATCCAGTAGAAGTCCATTCCTCATCTAAGCTTTGGTGATTGTTTATTCAATCTGACATGATGCCTTTGGGAAGAATGACATAAAGAAATGTCTGGGGAGGAAAATGCCACTTGACCTGACAGGCTTGTTCCCCTTAAGTTTCTCTTAACCCCCAGTTTTCTGTTTTGTCACTATATCCTTTAATCCCTTCTCTCTCCATAAAAGTGCCAAGATGTCTCCAAGCCACTTAGACCGCGGTACTTTTTTTTTTTTCCCATGTTCCTGGCAACTAATTCCCCGAGTCCATTATTCTGCCCCTGAGTGAAATAGTTTGAATTTCCGGTACGCACAATTATTTTGGGTTATGACTTCTGACTTTTGAACCCCTCACCAGAAGGCAGCATGTAAATCTCTTCATCAGCTCTGAGTGCTGTTACCGGGTCAGCTCAGTGTCAGTGTTCCTCTAACAGCATTGTGCTAGTCAGAATTTCTTCCTACGTCTTCTCTTGGAACAACTGCAGCCAAATCTGGGATCTTCTGTTCAGAGGCCACGGTCCTCGTTACTATTCATCTTCTCCAGGAGTCACGGGATTGTTTACAGCACAGGAGACAGCTGGGTGCTTTATGAAAAGTAAACCTGGAGTTGGTAACTAATAGTGCTCGTTGTGTATTTCTTGCTCTCTGCGCTGCCCTGCAGTCTGATCTCACCTGCAGCAGTACAAGTAGTAGGTGGCACAAGCAATTTTAGCACACGCTTGGAGGGTGAAGAGAGGTATAACTTGAGAAAGCGTTCAGCACTCTGGTGTTGCCGATCTGCAGTCGTTCCTCTGTGCAGTAAAAATACTCTATATGCAATGTGTTGTCAGTGTTTAGAGCATCTGCAATAAAATAAAATTAAAAGATAGCAGATATTAAATATCCAGTTACTGCACATGGAAATAGATCATCTGATTTTATTCTTTCTTTCACACATGCTGCTCCATAGCTGTAGGAAGTAATACAATATTAAAGGGTGATTTTCCTTCCTGTTGCTTCATCCATTTACAGTATTGATATTGTCAAGCACCCCTGTAAAACAGACTGGCAGCCCAGACACACTTAAGTCAGCCGACCGTTAGTCTTCCCGCACATATCTGTAGTGAAGACCGATCTGGTGGAAGGGCGTTTAACTGAGGATGCACAATGGACATACGGATGGATTCCCAGCTGGAATGGTTTTGAAGTTTGTGTAAAAGCTGATAATAATCTCCTGAAATGCACTCCCAGCCAAAAAAAGAGCAGAAAAGGGCTTACACCACTGAAGAGGTATTTACTATTTTTTATTTCCTTCCTTAGCGTGCTATCAGCCATGGGAATTTACGAGCTTTCCAACAAGACTGAAGAAATCCAGGAAACCACAATGACAGAGCTACTTGAGAAGACCATTTCATGAGAGTGAGTCGAGAAAATACAAAACATTTTTTATCAGTGGCTGAAGATGTCTATTGGAAACATCACTAGTAATACAAAGTTCAGTGTAATAAGAGTGCGTCTCACGCACAGCTGGCAGGCGTTTGTCTGCATCGCTCTCTTGGTTCACATGGAAGTCACTATAAGCGATCCAGTTCTCTCAGAAATGACTGTAAGGTTGAAAATTTTGGCCACATTCTTTAAATAAGCAATTTGTTATTCTCTTTAAATATTAATTTATAAACAAGAGATCTGCTAAGTAAAATCTATGTTTTGGTGAGGTATTTTGACTATGCAAGTATCAATAAATGTTGTGTAAACAGTTTGACTGTGAACAGCATAAAGCATTGATCATCTTAGGAAAAAAACCTCCCATTCTGAATTTGTTGAGCTTGAAAATTCTTCTTGTGGACACACAAAAAAGAGGTAGGATGAGGAAGGAAGCCTTTCTAGAAGTATGTTAGTAGCTGCCAGCCAGAACCAGAAAGTGTGGATGCACACAAAAATGAACAAGAGAAAAAAAAAGGTAAGAAATTCTTCGAAGAAACGAGGACAAAATAAAATTAAAACCATTGGCTTGAGATTAGGGTAAGGATTTGGTGCTATTACTCTTTGTTGTGCCCCTCTGTGTGTGGTATTAGTTACACCTCTCACCTGTTTGGAGGAGTTTTTACTATTGGGTTACGATGTGCTTCTCCTCTGGGAAGCGTTAACCCAGTATATCTCATCTTTTATTGTAAACCTGCTGATTTTCATGACAGTGACATTTCTACTGCTCATCAACTCTGTAGGAACCGTTCAGAGCCTGGCTTGGGATGAAGAAAGAAGTTTGCCAGAGTGATTCTCAGATCCCAGGCTGAGCTTCCAAAGCAAGCAAAATAAAACAAAACGAGCACAATTTATGTGGAAATCAGTCAGATACAACCAATCTGAATCTGAAGTGTAGTGCTGGTGGGAAGAGCCAGGCTGCTGCAGTCAGGGAGGTACTGGTGTGTACCTGGGCATGGGGCGTTTGGATTGCTGCTGGAACCTGCTCTCTGTCACTTCTGCGACACTTCCTTCCTCATGCTTTGCTGACTCCTCGGCTTAGTCTATTTTGATCTCACAAATGGAGGTTTCCTTGACGGCTGCCTGCAGGTGGGAACAGGATCACATCAGAAGGGGCAGTGATGCCCATCCCAGGTATGGGGTTTTTTTCTGAGTAGAGCTTCATTTAGAAGGAGGTTTTGGTGCAAATTAAGGCATATGGGCCCAAACTCTCCAAACTATTAGCTGGCTTTTTTGAGAGGTGCTTTTTTTTTTGCTGGATTTCACAGCATGGTTTCTAGTACATTCAACACCAAGACCTATTAATTTAATGGGATTGAGATTGCTCCCCATAACACAGTGCTCCACTGCTTCCTTGTAAAAAATAATCATGTGGGTTTTCTGTACATTACATGCAGTCCTCAGGATTTTGTAATTTCATTGGAAGATGCCTACAATTATCAGCTAACTTCAGGCCTAATTAGCTTATTAGCTTCTCTTGTAACTCTGCCTGCCCTTTAAAGTTTCAGCTTTTTTCCCCAGAGTTGCCCAGAGCATCATTTTGTACTTATTTCAATTTTGTGGACGCTTGGTGATGAATTCTTCTTGGTTTTGAATCTACTTTAAATAACTATGCCTATACAGATCCTGGTTTGTGCTGCATAAAATACTGTACTGGCACCAATGTAAACAGAGCTGAAATGGCTAGCAGGCCACGGGGTAATAAATCAGAACGATTAGTCATCCTCCTGGGACACAGATGAGTCAGCTCAGGTCAAGACACTTTTGGGAAAACTAGATAGCTGGTAAATGTGTTACCACTGCCTATCAAAGTCCCTGTGCCACACCAGGAACGATCCCTGACTGGGGCAGTTCTTCCCTTCCCGCAGTGACAGAAGCAAAGCAACTGCTTAACAACTCCTTCTCCTTCCTTCTATTCCTCGCTGCCAGTTTTGGCAAGTTGAACAAATTGTTTCTCCGTGACATTCTCTGTGTTTGTGGGCTAACAACAAAGCTTTTTATTAGATGAAAAACTATCCTCAATGTAACATGCAGCCTTTTTTTCTCCTGCCTCATGATCTTTTACAATTTATTTCTTTAATCATGTTTTACTCTCTGAGGTCCAGACTGTCATTTCAGAATAAAGCAGGAGCGTTTTCTTTTACTGCCCCATGTTCTACCATGATGTGCAGAATTAAAGCCTGTGCTGCTGCTGCATGAGTAAAGATTAAATAGTTTGCTCATTATTGGGATGTGAAACCAAAGAAACATCTATTCTCATCGATATATCTTCTTTTTCAGACTGGAGTTACAGGGAGGCTTGAAATGCACTGTTGGGGCTGAGCACTGATACCTCAAAGTAAGGATGTTTCTTAATCTGAGCTGGAAACATCCACAGCTCCCCTTTGTTTTGATAGGCAGAGCTGATCAGCAGATCCACAAGGCCCTTTGCCTGTTTATTTTGGTTCTTATCAGTAACTACTCTCCAGATAAAACATAAACTCCTATCTTAGCCTTTTTCAGATCATCTTATTTTAGATGTTGCTAGATACATCACAAACAGAGATGGCCTTGGAGCTTTGTTCATGGCCTCACCAGGGATGAATTCACCGGGGAGCCCATCAGCTCCCTCTCTTCCCTCCCTTCCCTCTGCCCGCGCCTGTGAGCCCTTCCCAGCACAGCGTGTCACCGGGACCTGCTGAGCATCACGGCCTGATCGGGTCTGATCTCTCCAATCGTCCACCTCCGTCACTCACACTGCCGAAGGTTCGGGCTGGAACCTCTTGCCAGCGTGCTCTCCTTATCTTGTGTGTACCTGTGTGTCAGAGCTGTGGTACCATCCAGAGATTTGGGACGGGCAGAGCCGAGGGGAGTGGAACTGTCTGGAAATGTTCCAGTGACGCCAAGGTCTCCAAACACAGATCTCTTGAGGCTGAAATGTTTGGAATGACATGCATTTTTTGCTGAATTGCTGCAGCTTTGCTAGAGAATATAATCTTACATCTGGCACATGGCTATCTTGGGAAAGTGGTATCCGTGCCGCTCAGAGCCTCAGATCTCAGGCTCACCAGGAGCGCCCTGCCCTGCATCGAGAGACTTTGGGAGCAGAGGAGCAGCCTGTCCAGGGGACGTGCTCTGGAAGGTGGGCTCCCTGTGTTCGCTGCCGTTTCCAGCTCTGGGGCTGTAGATCTCAGGTTCCAGCTACTCAGCCTCACACGGGTAGATATGCTCTTCGTTCTGTGAGCCATATTAATCTTAAAGTTTGCTTTTGAACGAAGGGCTCCTTTAACTTCCCAGCACAAAGCGAGTGATGCACCTGTCCTCCCTTACAGACTTGCAGCTGAAGACACGTATTTGACATTCATTTGAGATTTAGAGCTACATGGTATTTTGTAATAATCTAAGAATTTTGCAACGTGTGCGCAACTTGCAGACATGGAAAAAAAATCATCAAATGACTTAGATCCAGCCTGTACATGCCAGAGATGTTCAGGTAATAAATAACTTTGTGCAAACAGAACTGCTCTACTAGAAGCCCCTTCCCCAGAGAACTCTCTGTAGGATTAGGGCTGTAAGCAGGCTGTGACAGAAATGCCAGCTGTGACACGGGATTGCATGTCAGTGCTGTGGGAAGACGGCGAAAGAAGCGAGTTCCTGCGCAGCACTTCTCATTCATAGCTTTTGAGGGCTTCAGTGTCATTTTACAGTGATATCCCAAGGTTACTCAGCAGATAAGTGACACAGCTGGGAATGAAGTCCAGGTGTCCTGAGCCCCAGTCCACTGCTCCATCCATCCCGCCTCCAGAGGAGCAGTGTTTGCAAAGAGCTGTAGGAAATGCCCGATTTGCCTGTGTTTCACCCCTGGAATGGAATGCTAGGTCAGCAGTATTTATTTTCTTATCCTGATCCCCTTAATTTTTACTTTTTTTTTTTTTTTTAAGAGCTCTCTCTGTGATGGAGCCTCTTGCAAACTCAAAATGTGCTGCATAGCAGGGCCTGGAAAATTTCTTGCAAGTTATTGAGGCTTGTAAAATGGCGATTCCCAAACTCTGCCTGTGGAGTGTGGAAAACACGGGTGGGAGCAACCCTCCTGGCGGGTGCTTTGTGTGCCAACAGCTGGGTTTGGGCACAAAGCGGGGCTGCTCCAGGTGCCACCCCACTGCCCTCACACTGGAGCGAGCGGGTTTAGAGACAGGACCTTGCTGTGCGTTTCCCGGTCCGGCGTTAAACAGATCGCCGCACTTAAAAGCCCCGCCACCCGTTGCTACAAATCTATTAAACATCTCCGGTTAACCAAACAGCCTCCTGCTTCAGCAGC
>NW_009723057.1:0-348 GCF_000703405.1 Apaloderma vittatum
CCAAAAAATAATTTCCGAACTTTCGTTGCGGTCGCGTAAAGGACAGATGATTTAGGAAGACGCGTGCCAGTGGGGTAGACGTGGCTTTTGGAGACTTTACTTTGAGATACTCATTTAAATGAGCAGGTGCCGACCACCCCGGAGCACTCGGGACACTCGGCACAAGTATTTTTCTGTATGTGGTGCCAAAAAAAAAAAAAGTCAGCTGTGTACGGGTGCTATTGCGCACCCGTGTTGAGTCACTCCCCTCTCCTTCTGCCTTCGGCCGCTGCTCTCTGCCGTGCCCCTTCCGTGGAGCTTCTCGCCGCTCCGGGGGAAAGGAACGCCGGCGGCAGGGCAGAGCCAACA
>NW_009723057.1:384-6754 GCF_000703405.1 Apaloderma vittatum
GGGGTGAAGGGCCAGCCCAGTCTCCAGCCCTGTGGCCGGTATCCTGGTCGGTGGGAAAAGCACTCCGTCCGCTGCAGCACGCTCGGCGCGGATGAACTCTTCAAAGTAGTCATCTGCCAGAGGCTAATGAGGGCTGACAGGGCATGCGAATACCGAGGTTTCTCTGAAGGCCCTTAACTTGGTCCTGTTTGGCTAAGCCCGGTGACAGCAAATGGCACGTCATGGTCACTTCAAGCCCTTGTTCAGAAAGCCGGGTGCTTGGATTTATTAGCAACGTAAAGATGTGGTTTAAGTGTTGGGACAGAAGATAAGAAAAAGAAATCAATACTTCTAAAAAGTATTCTTGGAAAGGGCTCATATATTTTACCCAAGACATCCAAGGAATAAAAATCCGTATGCCTGTATGCTTCAGCCTGAATGATTAAAGTTTGGTGAAGCAGCTGGGGAAAGGAAAACCCAAGGGAAGGAAGACAGACGATATTAACAATATAATTTAACTATAATCCATGACACTACCAACTCTGCATGTATTCAGAGTTGTCAAGCTTTGCTGAATCAACTGCCTGTAAATAGCCTCATAAATCCACTTAGCAGAGAGGAGTAAGTAAATCACTGTGATGCTGGAATTCAGGACCTATGTCAAGTTTTTGAAGTCTAGGTTTAGATACTTCTGAACTTTACATGAGCAGATGTGGGTAGGTTATGCATGCCTGTATGTTTTTTGTTGCCTGTAAATGTGCAGTTGCATAAGTAGTATATTAAAAGAAGAATCTGTAAAGGTAGTCTCGTGGTTAGCTTGATGAATCCAAACCCTGAAAGGTAGGTGACAGGTTTATGCAGTATCTAGTAAAAACTGATGTCCCATGGGAAAGAAAAGGTCTGAAGACATAGCTTCTTTATAATAATGCATGATTTGCTGCGTTGGGAACGTCTAGTTTAAGATGAGGGTGTGGTTTCCTGCCATTCTTGGTGTATCTGAATGTGGAATGATGCTAAAGATTTCACCCCTCCCACATGCTCCTTCTCTGTTTTGAATTTAACCATGGAGCAGTCGTAGAGTCAGTTGGAACAATGCACAGACCTGACAGAAAAGTAGTAGTTTGTTAACATTTTGGGGTAGACACTGACACTGCACAACAGAGAACTTGAGAGAAAGGAGAATCTCTCTTTTTGTAGCAGCGTGAGTTGTTGTGGGTTTTTTTTTTAAGAGTGAATTTGTATAATATGAAACCACACCCCATTGCTGTAGCTTCATGAGCCTTTGAAAACCCGTGGAGAGGAACTGCATACCTCTCCCCTAGTCGGTGGTTTCCACCATTGTGTTCTCTCTTGCCTTTGTACTTGGAAAAGTATTTGTGCAGCTGTGTGTGAAGAGCAGCACATGTCCAGCTGAAGGGTAAGGACTGGTTTTCGTTTCGCTCGGCAAGTCTTCAGTTGGATTGGTGCCTTGACCACTTCTCAACTGAAGGAGGGTAAAACTGGCTCTTTGAACCGAGTTGGCTTATGCCATTTTAAACTGCTCAAGGAGCATTTGTGGTTTTATTCTGCGGGTTTCCACTGAAGTTACACAATTATTTCTTAGTAAAACAGAACTTGGAATTTGTCATGTTCTGTCATTTAGCACTTTAACCTCAAACTATGAATGTTTAATTCTTTTGTTATCATGTGCACATCTTAAAATGCAGAGTTTTGTATTTGCTTTTATGGAATATCAACTTTACCAACAAGGTATGGATTATAAATTTTCTCAAGTATTTTATTTTAAAACAAAGGTTTATTTGAAACTTCGGATTCCAGATGGGATCTTTCTTCTGTCTTCACACTTTGGGTTCACAGCTATGCAGAAACTTACGTGTTTTTTGGTACTGTTTCACAAATCTTTAACTAATGTAAGGGCAGAGAATATGAACAACTTTGTTCCCTTCGTTTTCCCTGAGCAGGTGCACGTTTGCTAGAAATAAAACCTACAACTTAATAGCTACTTACTTTTAGTGTACTTACTTGATATTACTAGATTTAGTGCTGTTTGCTTTGAAGGGTAGAAGACTGATCAGACTGAGTGTAAATCTGAAGTAAAGGCATGAAGTAGATACTTGTTTCTGATTTGATGTAGAGTTTTGAAGATGCATGGCTTAGTTTGCATGGTAGTTATTTCTGGCTTGCTATGCTTGACAGCAACTGTATGCAGTAAAATAGGACATTTTTGAATTACCATTTTGATTGACACATTCTTGGTAACACAGTGGGCTTTAAGCTGTACTTCT
Source organism: Apaloderma vittatum (assembly GCF_000703405.1). NCBI lineage: Eukaryota > Metazoa > Chordata > Aves > Trogoniformes > Trogonidae > Apaloderma > Apaloderma vittatum. Next base: position 2,649 of record NW_009723057.1, read on the forward strand.
TATTAAGACAATGAGCAAGGATGGCACAAGCCTAAGACTTTCGAGTACAATTTAGAGATACGTGTCTCTTCTCTGTGGATTTCAAAGAGCTTTTTAGGGAAAGGAAAGCCTTGGGTTTTTTTCTAGTTCCAAATGGGGAAGCTGAGGTGCAAAGTGAGTTGTCCAAGGTTTTGGAACCGGTCAGCCTCAGAGCTTGGAAAAAAGTTCCCAGCTCTCTTATGCTTGTGGCACCTGACCAGTCTGCCTTGGGCCACGTGGTCTGGAACCATTTGTGATGATATTCGCTCAAACTGACTTTTACTTCTCATAATTTGTTTCTGTTTTCTTTTTTCACCGTTATTGGTATGGTCTTGCTGTTTCTGCCTTTATGTCTTTGTAGTTTAAGGTCAGAGCGCTGTGGTGTGACAAGGTGGAAGCCAGCTCTCCAGCCTTTGTGTTTATATGTTTATATTAGCAAGATAATCAGGAAAGGGCATCAAGTATCTAATAATCTTAATTTTCATGTTTCCCCGTAGAGCATTAACAGTGAGAGCTGTTTCAGAGAGTGCATATTTTGAGATAATAAAGCAATGGCAGTTGATAGTCCAACTGATTTTGGATTGAACAGGTCTGTTCACCATGTTCTGGTACAGTTTGTCTAATCATGCTATATGGTCTCGAATGGGGACAGCTTTTCCTCTGAGAAGGGTGTTCAAGACGCCAATTAAGAAAATGGGTTTTACAGACTTTTGCTAGAAATATGGTAAGAATCTGTTAACTGAAAAATAATCACTGCTTCCTGACTGCTACTTTGACTCATTTCCACATAGACTGAGCAAAAAGTTAGACATTTTCATGGTACAGTAGTACCTTCTAGGTAAGTATAGCTTGTTTGTTGATCTCACAAGACATATCAGTAGATTTTTGACGTGATACCTGACTGATGGGTTGTGGGCATTACATATTTTGACTCTGATAAGAATTGGATAATTGTCCTTGCAGAAGGAGACTGTTGTGCCTCACTGCACAAACTTGTTATCAGAGGTCAAGGAAACCTCTATGGGCCCTTAGAAAATACTGCAATGACGCCTTTTTGTGATTAGCTGTTTCAGGAAGAGTGGCCATCTTGTAATGTGTATGTAACGGGAATGTAAAAAATTCTGCTTCTTTTTCTTGAAAACATTAAGGCAAATGCTTGTTTTCTTTAAGCAGAAGAAGTTAAATATATTGTGAAACATCTCTATAGCCTGTTTGTATCTCTTTGGTTGGAATAAAGTTCTTCAAAACTTACTAGATACTTCTCCAGTGGACAAGCTCTCTGGTCTCAAGTCGTGTGGTCATTGTATTTTCAAAGTATTCCTTTAAATTCCTTTCTGAGCACTATTTTTGTGCTAAGTTCTATTTAATTTGACATGTGTGACAGGCTAACAGTTAGCAAGGCTTCATTGTATGAGAAGTGATGAATAGGACAGATACACTAATTCTTCCTGGAAGACTCCATTTACCGTGTATGTTCTCTAACATTATTTTATTAAATAGTACCAGCTAATAGTGGTATTCTGGCCACTTACTTGGTACATTGAAGAGTTGCAAGGCTCTCTGGCCCTGCATGTGCAGCGCTCCGTACAGAGATGCATTTTTTGGTTTGTAAGCCACACTTAGGGGTTGAACCTCTCTATAAGGTGCTCAGTCTCCAAAGGAAGTGTGTGATTTTTGTCTGGGAAGTAAGCAGACACATATTCCTTTGTGATGATTTACTGAGAATTTATCAAAATGAGATCCAACAGTCTAAAAGCAGGCTTTAATATCTCAACATAGTTTAAAAAAGAAATAAACAGAAACCATGCACGCAAAAAAATACTCGAAATAGTGAGTGACTGTGGTTAGGAGCAGTGCTAAATGACTCGATATGTAAAAAAATTGAGCAAGTTCATCAGAATATGATACATGTTGTTAAGAATATTACAAAATAACTTATAATTGGATTTAGTGTTATAGAAATAGGTAAACATACTATTTCGTAGTTTTCTGGGGATTATTCTGACATTCTTTTTTGTCACTCCCCAGTGAAGTTTGTTATTTGGGTTTTTTTTGTTTGTTTTGAATCCGAGCAGTTCAAAATGCTAAAGGCTTAATGCTTTAAAAATTTAGCATATACAGGAAATGTGGGATGTGCTTTTGGATCAAGCTAATTTAGTTCTAGGGACTCCAAGGAGTCAATATGGGAATTGTAGGCTCCTGTTTTTGCCCCTGATGAAAATGCTTAATGACTGCACAGTTCAGTAGGAAGTAGAGCCCTATGAATAGAAAGATCTTACGTTGTGTTAATTATTCTAATTGAGAGTTGACATTAGAAGTCAAATTTGTAGTCAAATTGTTATGTGAATATGGAAAGTAATCTTACTGGTGGTGATTTCTGCTGTTTTACAGTTCTGCATTTCTTAAACAGGAAAGCATCTTTCTGTGAGAAATTTCCTTAATTATTCAGAAATCCTAAAAATCTTTTTAGTGGTAGAGTGCAGCTGCTTCCCACGTATGGTAATTTACTTTCCACCTACAGATATTAGTGCAATGTAATATCAAAGCTCAGGCATATTAAATTGTATTCTTTCCTTTGCCCTGTTTGGTATTGATTAAAAGATACTTTCAAGACAAATTCTTCTAGATATTCAGAAAATCGTTTTGAAAAGAATAGTTACTGAAAAGTGAATTGGTTAAAAACCAAAATCTTGAAATCCAGCTTTTATTTTTTTTTTCTAGCACTGAAACCATTATTTTTAAATACTGGTACTGTTCCAAGTCTTGTTAGCAACCTGTTTCTCTTCTTTATAAAACTACAGTTTTCTATTATGTGTGTATATTTTGCACAGCACCAGGGAAACTAAACAGATAATATTATCAAGGTCCAAATGTAAATAAGTACATGTTTTCTTCTTTAATCTTGTAGATACAATACATCTAAGGATTTTTTTGTAACAAAAACAACAAAGAAGAATTTTAACAAAAATGTAAATTAATAGTACTCCATAGCACTTATTAGAAAAATTCTCTTTCTTAAATTTCTGTTATGTGTGTGAAATAGTCATCTGATTGCGTGCAGAGTACAAGATGATGCATGTGGAATTCTGCACTATTTCCGTGCTCTAAAAATTGACTGAAATAGTGTACAGTTCTAGTTAAAAAAGAATGAAATGAGCAAAAGGGCTTATGAACCTTGCTGTTAACTACTTCTCAACATTACTGTCACATATTTGAAAAAGATTACTAATTTCACCAGTATCTTCACAGATGAGTCCAGTAATTTTGAATACCCCAGGGAATAACCATAAAATAAAAGAACAGTGAGATACTTTATTTTCCCTAGGTGCACTTAACTAAATTAATGAAACCACCATGACAGCAAGAAGGAAATCAATTAACTTTTAAATGAAATTACTTCTCAGTAAACCTGAGGTTTTAGCAATAATATTGTCAAAGGGATCTGTTTTGCTGGTTTAAATGAGCAATAATTTCTTAATATAACTAGGGCAAATGTAATCTGTGTGAGGTGGCCATTTTATAAAATACGTTTGGATTTTTGTAACTTTGATTGATCATTTCTTATATTAGAGTATATAACACAGTTAAATACCATCTGCTGGAATTTTATTCATTTTAGTTTATTAAAGTTCTAAACTAAAATTCAACTGTAGAATTGCAGTTCTTCCCCCACAGGGAAGAAAACTGCTAAAAATTAGCACATCATGTGGGGGGAACTCCTGAAGCAACTGAATCATTTGAAAGGTGCTTTAGAAAGAGAATTTCATTAAGAAGCTATAGTTTAATGCCACTTCAGACTGTAAAATATCTGTTGCCAAAATGGCATTGGACATGTATGTTATGTAAGTTATGTATTGGTCATGTGTCAAACTGGATCGATGGGCCCAGGCCAACTGCATGCAATTCCCGTTCAGTCCCCATGTGTTGCCTGATCTAGTTGAGAGGTGGCGTCCCTGGTGACAGGGAGGCTGGATTAAAATGATCTCTAAGGTCCCTTCCAGCTTAGGCCGTTCTATGATTCTATGATTCTAATAGAGCCAAATGTAGGGTCCTACAATTTGGTCCCGGCAACCCCATGCAATGCTACA
>NW_009723058.1:0-2374 GCF_000703405.1 Apaloderma vittatum
AGAGTGTGAAGGTGACGGAAGGAGACCACGAAGACATGAGAGGACCCTCTTCCAAACCGTGGAGGTGGATAACAGAGACCTTTGCTCTGCAGGAGAGGAGGTGTCTGTCACCAACATAAGGGTCCGTTATGACCCCCCTGAGTCCGATGTATGCCCAGAAGTGAAGGTCCTCCCTCAGTCCTGTGACCCTCAGACCATTGCATACTTGATCCACGTGATCAAGGACATGAACGATCCTGAAGCTACCACCTACGAGATCATCTGTCACCAGCCAGATGACCAGGGCCAGCCCGTTTATTTGAAGAAGTGCTACGTGTCAACCCAGCCACCCGCAGCCACGCGTGACAGGTGCAACCAAGAGCCACGACGCCAAAGGGACGAGCAAGAAACTGAGGAGCCTGAACAACCACGGCGAGGGTGCACCTCAGCCTCCAGCTCCCAGGAAAAGACAAAAGATCTTGATGAGCCACAGGAAAGGTCTGAAACACGGGTGATGGAAGAGGCTCACCAGGCTTCTGCCACCAAGCTGGATGGGGTTAAGGGCGACCCTTGCCAGGCAACAACCAAGGAGGACAGGAGGGACAACCAGCGCCCCAAGATACCTGAGGTGGAAGAGAAGGAGCATCAGCCCCAGGGACAAGGATCCAAAGCCCCCAGGGTCCTGCGGGAGCCCAACTCCAGCTGCCAGGTAAGCGAGCACGAGGACAGGGAAGCCAAGAGCTGCCCACCGCTGCCCCATGATGCAGAAGGTCGTGAGCCAGGCCAGCGAGCTGCCCAAGAGAGCCGTGCCCAGCCACCCCGGAGGGACGAAGCCAACCGCTGCCGTGAGGATGCTGAGCTCCCCCTGGAGAAGAGCCACCAGCCGCGGCAGGAGGACAACTGCAAGAGGAGCCCTCGGCGTCAACAGGAGGAGGAGCCACGTCATTGCACCAAGCAGAGCCAGGGTCCCCCCGCAGAGGCACCGAGGGATGAAGCCCAGGAATCATAAGGAGCTGGTGGAGCTTCTCCAAGTCTCTTTGAGGATCAGCTCCGCTCTGTCCTTTCAGCTTTAGATGTCACCGCGGGGTGGCACAGAAGCCACCCAAAAGGGTTAACTGGGTGCTCTGCAGGGGTATCAAATGGGGTTGAGGGTTTTCCATGTAACAAACCCTCAGCAGTTACCCCGGGACCTGCAGCTTCTGCCTCCCTGCGCTACGTCTCTCCACCTTAATGCAGCATTTACTCACCTTTCTGCTCGAATGGGATTTCTTGGGTCTCTCTGTCCTTTATCTGTCGTCTCTTCTACCCTGTGGCACCACCATTCTGCATCTCACTGTGCTCTCCAACCGGGACTGGCTCTCCTGTTAGCTTCTGCTGTGCAATGCAAAAAAAAAAAAAAAAAAATTAAGAAAAAATTAAAAAAAAAATTAAAAATCCCAGTAGCTCAATTGTACTCAGTCTGGGGCCTGAAAATGCTTGAGGCAGAGGGGAAAAAAAAACCACAACACAAAGAACCCCAACTAAACCACTACACTTGTGTAGACTGAACACTTTTGGTTACACCTTTCTGCTCCCCTAAAAGCTGAGCAGAATCCCAGCTCCAGGTTCACGGAGGCTTTGAAGCAGCTGAGTTAACGCCGTGGTTGCTGCAGGGTAACGGTGGCGGGTGGGGGGGTTCTCTTTCTTCTTCGCATTGATGTATTGCATGAAAAATCAGAATAAATAGCTGGTGACTGCACTGCCTGCTGCCATCCTTCATCCTCGGATTTGATTGCTACAAGGGCCTCGGCCCGCTGGGAGGGTGTCCCACTTGGGATCGCACACGCTTCTTAACTCCAGGCACTTAAGCCAGAGAGAGGCTGCTGAAAATCCAACCAAATCCGCTCTACCACATATTTTGGAGCCCACATTCATCTCAAACTCCGCATGATTTCAGGGGCTCCCGTCACAGCTCACACTTAGTGTGGTCCAAGACCCACGTGCAGATGTGCCCGTGTGCTCCGGCTTCTATGACAGATGTTCCCTATGGGGAGAACCAGCAGACCAAAACCACCCAGAGGCACGTTTCCCTGACACACATCCCCCTGCCTTTTCCCCGGGGCTGCCTCGTACGTGGGGCCACTCCTTAGGAGAAAAAGGCAGCAGCAAGGCGAGGAAAATGCACCAGACCCTACATGTGGTGCACGAGGCTGGAGACGGAAACATCCATGACCCTCCTTGGAGAAAACGAGATTTTATTCCCTTTTCTTTCCGTTGAGCACAGGAGAACCCAATTCCCTCGGCAGCAGATGGTGCTGCAATGCTGCAAGAAGGCAGGGAGGGAAGCGAGGACAACCCCTGCACCATCTGTGGCTTGTTCTTAAATGCAACCAGAGCTCGTTGGCTGGTGACGGGG